>NW_028300944.1:0-300000 GCF_049000335.1 Polistes dominula
CCTGACGCAACCCTGACGCAACCCTGACGGCAACCCCGACGCAACCCTGACGCAACCCTGACGCAACCCTGACGCAACCCTGACGCAACCCCGACGCAACCCCCTGACGCAACCCCGACGCAACCCTGACGCAACCCTGACGCAACCCCGACGCAACCCTGACGCAACCCTGACGCAACCCCGACGCAACCCCGACGCAACCCTGACGCAACCCTGACGCAACCCTGACGCAACCCCTGACGCAACCCTGGACGCAACCCCGACGCAACCCCGACGCAACCCCGACGCAACCCTGACGCAACCCTGACGCAACCCTGACGCAACCCCGACGCAACCCTGACGCAACCCTGACGCAACCCCGACGCAACCCTGACGCAACCCCGACGCAACCCTGACGCAACCCTGACGCAACCCTGACGCAACCCTGACGCAACCCTGACGCAACCCTGACGCAACCCTGACGCAACCCTGACGCAACCCTGACGCAACCCTGACGCAACCCTGACGCAACCCCGACGCAACCCTGACGCAACCCCGACGCAACCCTGACGCAACCCTGACGCAACCCTGACGCAACCCTGACGCAACCCTGACGCAACCCTGACGCAACCCTGACGCAACCCTGACGCAACCCCTGACGCAACCCTGACGCAACCCCGACGCAACCCCGACGCAACCCTGACGCAACCCTGACGCAACCCTGACGCAACCCCGACGCAACCCCGACGCAACCCTGACGCAACCCCGACGCAACCCTGACGCAACCCTGACGCAACCCTGACGCAACCCCGACGCAACCCTGACGCAACCCTGACGCAACCCCGACGCAACCCTGACGCAACCCTGACGCAACCCTGACGCAACCCCGACGCAACCCCGACGCAACCCTGACGCAACCCCGACGCAACCCCGACGCAACCCCGACGCAACCCCCACGCAACCCTGACGCAACCCTGACGCAACCCCGACGCAACCCCGACGCAACCCTGACGCAACCCCGACGCAACCCCCACGCAACCCCGACGCAACCCCGACGCAACCCCTGACGCAACCCCGACGCAACCCTGACGCAACCCTGACGCAACCCTGACGCAACCCTGACGCAACCCTGACGCAACCCTGACGCAACCCTGACGCAACCCTGACGCAACCCTGACGCAACCCTGACGCAACCCTGACGCAACCCTGACGCAACCCTGACGCAACCCTGACGCAACCCTGACGCAACCCTGACGCAACCCTGACGCAACCCTGACGCAACCCTGACGCAACCCTGACGCAACCCTGACGCAACCCTGACGCAACCCTGACGCAACCCTGACGCAACCCTGACGCAACCCTGACGCAACCCTGACGCAACCCTGACGCAACCCTGACGCAACCCTGACGCAACCCTGACGCAACCCTGACGCAACCCTGACGCAACCCTGACGCAACCCTGACGCAACCCTGACGCAACCCTGACGCAACCCTGACGCAACCCTGACGCAACCCTGACGCAACCCTGACGCAACCCTGACGCAACCCTGACGCAACCCTGACGCAACCCTGACGCAACCCTGACGCAACCCTGACGCAACCCTGACGCAACCCTGACGCAACCCTGACGCAACCCTGACGCAACCCTGACGCAACCCTGACGCAACCCTGACGCAACCCTGACGCAACCCTGACGCAACCCTGACGCAACCCTGACGCAACCCTGACGCAACCCTGACGCAACCCTGACGCAACCCTGACGCAACCCTGACGCAACCCTGACGCAACCCTGACGCAACCCTGACGCAACCCTGACGCAACCCTGACGCAACCCTGACGCAACCCTGACGCAACCCTGACGCAACCCTGACGCAACCCTGACGCAACCCTGACGCAACCCCTGACGCAACCCTGACGCAACCCTGACGCAACCCTGACGCAACCCTGACGCAACCCTGACGCAACCCTGACGCAACCCTGACGCAACCCTGACGCAACCCTGACGCAACCCTGACGCAACCCTGACGCAACCCTGACGCAACCCTGACGCAACCCTGACGCAACCCTGACGCAACCCTGACGCAACCCTGACGCAACCCTGACGCAACCCTGACGCAACCCTGACGCAACCCTGACGCAACCCTGACGCAACCCTGACGCAACCCTGACGCAACCCTGACGCAACCCTGACGCAACCCTGACGCAACCCTGACGCAACCCTGACGCAACCCTGACGCAACCCTGACGCAACCCTGACGCAACCCTGACGCAACCCTGACGCAACCCTGACGCAACCCTGACGCAACCCTGACGCAACCCTGACGCAACCCTGACGCAACCCTGACGCAACCCTGACGCAACCCTGACGCAACCCTGACGCAACCCTGACGCAACCCTGACGCAACCCTGACGCAACCCTGACGCAACCCTGACGCAACCCTGACGCCCGACAACCCTGACGCAACCCTGACGCAACCCTGACGCAACCCTGACGCAACCCTGACGCAACCCTGACGCAACCCTGACGCAACCCTGACGCAACCCTGACGCAACCCTGACGCAACCCTGACGCAACCCTGACGCAACCCTGACGCAACCCTGACGCAACCCTGACGCAACCCTGACGCAACCCTGACGCAACCCTGACGCAACCCTGACGCAACCCTGACGCAACCCTGACGCAACCCTGACGCAACCCTGACGCAACCCTGACGCAACCCTGACGCAACCCTGACGCAACCCTGACGCAACCCTGACGCAACCCTGACGCAACCCTGACGCAACCCTGACGCAACCCTGACGCAACCCTGACGCAACCCTGACGCAACCCTGACGCAACCCTGACGCAACCCTGACGCAACCCTGACGCAACCCTGACGCAACCCTGACGCAACCCTGACGCAACCCTGACGCAACCCTGACGCAACCCTGACGCAACCCTGACGCAACCCTGACGCAACCCTGACGCAACCCTGACGCAACCCTGACGCAACCCTGACGCAACCCTGACGCAACCCTGACGCAACCCTGACGCAACCCTGACGCAACCCTGACGCAACCCTGACGCAACCCTGACGCAACCCTGACGCAACCCTGACGCAACCCTGACGCAACCCTGACGCAACCCTGACGCAACCCTGACGCAACCCTGACGCAACCCTGACGCAACCCTGACGCAACCCTGACGCAACCCTGACGCCAACCCTGACGCAACCCTGACGCAACCCTGACGCAACCCTGACGCAACCCTGACGCAACCCTGACGCAACCCTGACGCAACCCTGACGCAACCCTGACGCAACCCTGACGCAACCCTGACGCAACCCTGACGCAACCCTGACGCAACCCTGACGCAACCCTGACGCAACCCTGACGCAACCCTGACGCCAACCCTGACGCAACCCTGACGCAACCCTGACGCAACCCTGACGCAACCCTGACGCAACCCTGACGCAACCCTGACGCAACCCTGACGCAACCCTGACGCAACCCTGACGCAACCCTGACGCAACCCTGACGCAACCCTGACGCAACCCTGACGCAACCCTGACGCAACCCTGACGCAACCCTGACGCAACCCTGACGCAACCCTGACGCAACCCTGACGCAACCCTGACGCAACCCTGACGCAACCCTGACGCAACCCTGACGCAACCCTGACGCAACCCTGACGCAACCCTGACGCAACCCTGACGCAACCCTGACGCAACCCTGACGCAACCCTGACGCAACCCTGACGCAACCCTGACGCAACCCTGACGCAACCCTGACGCAACCCTGACGCAACCCTGACGCAACCCTGACGCAACCCTGACGCAACCCTGACGCAACCCTGACGCAACCCTGACGCAACCCTGACGCAACCCTGACGCAACCCTGACGCAACCCTGACGCAACCCTGACGCAACCCTGACGCAACCCTGACGCAACCCTGACGCAACCCTGACGCAACCCTGACGCAACCCTGACGCAACCCTGACGCAACCCTGACGCAACCCTGACGCAACCCTGACGCAACCCTGACGCAACCCTGACGCAACCCTGACGCAACCCTGACGCAACCCTGACGCAACCCTGACGCAACCCTGACGCAACCCTGACGCAACCCTGACGCAACCCTGACGCAACCCTGACGCAACCCTGACGCAACCCTGACGCAACCCTGACGCAACCCTGACGCAACCCTGACGCAACCCTGACGCAACCCTGACGCAACCCTGACGCAACCCTGACGCAACCCTGACGCAACCCTGACGCAACCCTGACGCAACCCTGACGCAACCCTGACGCAACCCTGACGCAACCCTGACGCAACCCTGACGCAACCCTGACGCAACCCTGACGCAACCCTGACGCAACCCTGACGCAACCCTGACGCAACCCTGACGCAACCCTGACGCAACCCTGACGCAACCCTGACGCAACCCTGACGCAACCCTGACGCAACCCTGACGCAACCCTGACGCAACCCTGACGCAACCCTGACGCAACCCTGACGCAACCCTGACGCAACCCTGACGCAACCCTGACGCAACCCTGACGCAACCCTGACGCAACCCTGACGCAACCCTGACGCAACCCTGACGCAACCCTGACGCAACCCTGACGCAACCCTGACGCAACCCTGACGCAACCCTGACGCAACCCTGACGCAACCCTGACGCAACCCTGACGCAACCCTGACGCAACCCTGACGCAACCCTGACGCAACCCTGACGCAACCCTGACGCAACCCTGACGCAACCCTGACGCAACCCTGACGCAACCCTGACGCAACCCTGACGCAACCCTGACGCAACCCTGACGCAACCCTGACGCAACCCTGACGCAACCCTGACGCAACCCTGACGCAACCCTGACGCAACCCTGACGCAACCCTGACGCAACCCTGACGCAACCCTGACGCAACCCTGACGCAACCCTGACGCAACCCTGACGCAACCCTGACGCAACCCTGACGCAACCCTGACGCAACCCTGACGCAACCCTGACGCAACCCTGACGCAACCCTGACGCAACCCTGACGCAACCCTGACGCAACCCTGACGCAACCCTGACGCAACCCTGACGCAACCCTGACGCAACCCTGACGCAACCCTGACGCAACCCTGACGCAACCCTGACGCAACCCTGACGCAACCCTGACGCAACCCTGACGCAACCCTGACGCAACCCTGACGCAACCCTGACGCAACCCTGACGCAACCCTGACGCAACCCTGACGCAACCCTGACGCAACCCTGACGCAACCCTGACGCAACCCTGACGCAACCCTGACGCAACCCTGACGCAACCCTGACGCAACCCTGACGCAACCCTGACGCAACCCTGACGCAACCCTGACGCAACCCTGACGCAACCCTGACGCAACCCTGACGCAACCCTGACGCAACCCTGACGCAACCCTGACGCAACCCTGACGCAACCCTGACGCAACCCTGACGCAACCCTGACGCAACCCTGACGCAACCCTGACGCAACCCTGACGCAACCCTGACGCAACCCTGACGCAACCCTGACGCAACCCTGACGCAACCCTGACGCAACCCTGACGCAACCCTGACGCAACCCTGACGCAACCCTGACGCAACCCTGACGCAACCCTGACGCAACCCTGACGCAACCCTGACGCAACCCTGACGCAACCCTGACGCAACCCTGACGCAACCCTGACGCAACCCTGACGCAACCCTGACGCAACCCTGACGCAACCCTGACGCAACCCTGACGCAACCCTGACGCAACCCTGACGCAACCCTGACGCAACCCTGACGCAACCCTGACGCAACCCTGACGCAACCCTGACGCAACCCTGACGCAACCCTGACGCAACCCTGACGCAACCCTGACGCAACCCTGACGCAACCCTGACGCAACCCTGACGCAACCCTGACGCAACCCTGACGCAACCCTGACGCAACCCTGACGCAACCCTGACGCAACCCTGACGCAACCCTGACGCAACCCTGACGCAACCCTGACGCAACCCTGACGCAACCCTGACGCAACCCTGACGCAACCCTGACGCAACCCTGACGCAACCCTGACGCAACCCTGACGCAACCCTGACGCAACCCTGACGCAACCCTGACGCAACCCTGACACAAACTCTCAAAAAACCAAAAAAAACATATACACAAACTCTTAAAATACCCAAAAAAACATATACACAAACTCTGAAAAAACCCAAAAAAACATATACACAAACTCTGAAAAAACCCAAAAAAACATATACACAAACTTTTAAAATACCCAAAAAAACATATACACAAACTCTGAAAAAACCCAAAAAAACATATACACAAACTTTTAAAATACCAAAAAAAACATATACACAAACTTTTAAAATACCCAAAAAAACATATACACAAACTTTTAAAATACCCAAAAAAACATATACACAAACTCTGAAAAAAAAAAACCCAAAAAAAAACATACACAAACTCTGAAAAAACCCAAAAAAACATATACACAAACTCTGAAAAAACCCAAAAAAACATATACACAAACTTTTAAAATACCCAAAAAAACATATACACAAACTCTGAAAAAACCCAAAAAAACATAAACACAAACTCTTAAAATACCCAAAAAAACATATACACAAACTTTTAAAATACCCAAAAAAACATATACACAAACTTTTAAAATACCCAAAAAAAAAACATATACACAAACTCTGAAAAAACCCAAAAAATCATATACACAAACTCTTAAAAAACCACAAAAAAACAAATACACAAACTCTTAAAAAACCCAAAAAAACATATACACAAACTCTTAAAAACCCACGAAAAAACATATACACAAATTTTAACTACACCCAAAAAAAAACATAAACACACAAACTCCAAATAAACCCAATAAAAAAAAAAAAAAAATTTATACACACATACTGACTCAACCCTCGCGCGCGTGAATATTAAAACGCACACACACATAATGAACGAACCCTCGCGCGTGACCTTGACCCACATAATGAATGAAACTCGCGCGCGACCTTGCCCTGGATGTCCTTGACCTTCGATGACCTTGACCTGTAAAATCGGCTACAGGCACGGCCTCACGATTGATTGCCACCCCATTAACTAGAGACCAGGCCCCCTCTAATACTAGAAGACCCCCAATTTTCTTATTCTAATTCTTTACTACTACTACTACTACTACTACTACTACTATTATTTCATGCTTCTACTATTTCATACTTCTACTACTACTACTATTTCATACTTTTACTACTACTACTACTACTATTTCAAGCTACTACTACATGCAACTACTACTACTACTCCTCATCATCCCATTTTCCAAAGGCTGTCATTCTCAGGAGCAAGCTGAATACAACGCTCAGGCCTAAGCGTGTATTGCAAACTGCTCCTGAGCGCAGCCACAGGAGTACTCTGCTTCTGCAGAGTCGGGGTCGCACCCCGATGCGTTGAAATCCATGCGCTTTGCACCTCCCTTTATACTAAATCGGCTATCCCAACGCTACCGAGTTCAAGACGCCATCTCGTAATTATATATGCAAATGAACTGTACAGCTGACATACATCAAGTTGTAATGGCTTCTCCCTCTTGTCAATCTCGCATGACATCCATTACTTTACTTTAAAATAACATTGCCTTTTATTTTTTTTTTATTCTATCTTATTATATACACAAGTGCAAATATTCTTGTTGTGGTTGTTGTTTAAAATCTTTTATAAGCAAATGTGCAGTGTTCGTCTATTTATTGTAATATAGTAAAATCTATTATGTGCAATGATTTATTTCTTCTTGAAAGTAACATAACCACGAGACGTGCCAATTTTATCTTTTTAACGTGATATAGCCTCTTAAAAAAAATTAATAATTTTTATTATACGTTATTACACATATATGTCTACAAGTAAAGTGGTATTTTTCTTATGCTAACATATACATACTTAGTGAAATGATTTGCTATTTTAATTACATATAACCTCTCTCTCAAGTGCAATGGTTTTCTATTTAACTTTTTACATAACCTTTAGTGCAATGGTTATCACATTAACACGTTCCGTTCATTATATGTACAACTCACGTGGTTATTACATAATTATTTAATATGCTAAAAGGTTTGTGTTTATAATAAACTCAATTCTCTATTAAAATGTTCATGCATTAAAAAAAAATTCCTTATACGACAAAAAACACATAAATTTGTTTCATAATTAAATTTTCTAATAATTAATAATGACATATAATGGTTGATTTCATTAAAGGAAAATTTCAATGTCTTGGATGATAGGATAGGTGATAAAAAAGAAATAAAATTTGACACGAAACGTGGTAATCCAAAGTAACCTCAAGTGTGCAATGGTATACTTTGTAAGTCGACAAGTAACCTTTAAAGTGCAATGGTATACTTTTCCTGTCGACCTGTCCACCTGTACAGTGCAATAATATTCTTTTTACATTTACATAATAATAGTAAGTACAATGATATTCTTCTTAAGTTAACATAATAATACTAATAATAATAATAAGTACAATGGTTTTCTTTTGTAGATCACAAACACAAATCCAATGGTTTTCTTCTTAAGCAAATATCTAACATCAAGTTAAATGGATTTCTTCTTAAGGAAATATCAAACGTCAAGTCCAATGGTTTTTTTTTCTTCACAAGATATCAAACATCAAGTCCAATGGGTTTCTTCTTAAGGTGAATTGGTGATCACTGCAAAAAAAGAGAAGAGAATAAGAAAAGAATTATTATAAATAAAAACAATATTATTCACTTAATTATGATTGCATCACTGTAAGAAATTTTGTTAATTAAATACTTTACACTTTACTACACAATACTTTACACAAAAGTACAATGTGACAGCAGGTAGACATCTTGAATTTATCCTAGAGATGTGTTTTCTTTCGTCGTCTAGATGGCGATACATATTCTCTCTACCAGTCGGTAACTAAAGTAAAAATTTATGTTAACTCATACAACAATTATTTATATTATATTAATTCACATTTTATATGACAAAAATAAATGTATTTTAAACAATATTAAAATACTTACTTCTTTAAACAATATCCTATTTCCATTATAAAATACATGATGGTATTTCTACAAAAAAAAACACAAATGAATTCATACAAATATATACATTTTTATGCTCTTAGTCTATTCCCAATAAAATAAGTGTACATTAATAAATTTAGTACATATAGTAAGAACTGCAAACATTAGAATGTAATTAACCATTTCTTTTCTTAATTTGTGATAACTAGGAAACATTTTTTCTATCTAATATTCTTTTCATAAAATATTACTACTCTATATATGGTTTGCTTCTAGTGCAAGTATAAACAGTGACATAACCACAACTGCAATGATTTTCTATTTCAGTAAATATAACTTCAAATTCAATGCTATTCTAAACTTTCTATTTCAAAAATATTTCATTAATATGCTAAAATGTATATATGTTAATAATAAATTCAATTGTCTACTAAAATATTTCTATTAAAATGTTCATGCATTATAAATAAAAAAAAAATACCTTATACGACCAGAAAAAAATATAAGTTTCTTAACTTGTAACATTTACAATAATTAATACTTACATGTAATGGTTGATTTTATTAAAGGAAAATTAAATGGCTTGGATGATAGGATAGGTGACAAAAAAGAAATAAAATTTGACACGAAACGTGGTAATCCAAAGTAACCTAAAGTGTGCAATGGTATACTTTGTAAGTCGACAAGTAACCTTTAAAGTGCAATGGTATACTTTTCCTGTCGACCTATCCACCTGTACAGTGCAATAATATTCTTTTTACATTTACATAATAATAGATAGTACAATGATATTCCTTTTAACTGAACATAATACTAATAATAATAATAAGTACAATGGTTTTCTTTTTTAAATCACAAACATAAATCCAATGGTTTTCTTCTTAAGCATTGATATCTAACATCAAGTCCAATGGTTTTTTTTCTTCACAAGATATCACACATCAAGTCCAATGGTTTTTTCTTCTTCACAAGATATCACACTTCAAGTCCAATGGGTTTTTTTTCTTCACATGATATCACACATCAAGTCCAATGGTTTTCTTCTTAAGCTGAATTGCCGAGCACTAATCACTAAAAAAAAGAATAGAATATGAACACTTAATTATTATTGTAAATAAAAACAATATTATTCACTTAATTAAAGCATCACTATTGAATTTTTTGTAATTAAATACTTAACTTTATTGCACGTGGCAGTATACAATGGCAGGTGGCCATCTTGATTGTGTCCAAGCGCTATGTATTTTCTTTTGTCTAGATGAAGAAACATATTGTACTTGTCGGTAAGTGAATTAAATATTTCCATCATTTGATGATAACAGCATAATTTTACCAGTCGGTACAATGAAGTAATAGCTAGTACCGCTGCTAGATGGCGATACATATTCTCTTTACCAGTCGGTGATAAAAGACTAATTTCCTAATAAACATTTTTATTAATTGATTAAAAAGTTAATAAAATCCCAATCATTTATACTATATGATAACCAAAAAATAAATGTATTTGAATAATTTTATAATATTTACCTCTTTACATATTTTAGTCTACATTAGTTTTTAACAATATCAACTGCATATTCTTTTTCCATAATAATAATGAAATGAAATTCCCTGCAAAAGAAGATATTTATTAACAAATACATCAATTTTTCTTATCAGCCAATGGAAAAAAAGTAATATCTTCTATTACCGTGTGTACGTAAGACTTGATAAAAAATTTTGACATGAATTCAATGTCGGTAATATAATAATGTATTTGCCACGTGTGTTACCCATATATCTTGTGATGATAACTAAGATATACATTTCTTCTCGTATTCTTTTGATAAAATATTACACAATATGTACATATTGTTTTCTCGCAATGCAAGTATAATAAGAACACAGAGTGCATTAAACTGGAATTGCGTGCAGCAGAATTAAAGTGATGGTTAAAAAAACCCTCATGACTGTATGGGATATTTGGTTATGGATGGAGTCATAGGATTGCGTGGAAAGTTGAAGTGATGGTTAAAGAAAAACCGTCATGATCGTGTGGATTCTCTCCTTTTGAATGGTGTCATTGGTGTGCGTGGAAAGTTGGTGTGATGGAATTGCATGTAAAGTTGTTTTGCTAAGAAAAGAGACAGAAATGTTTAGATAATGCATAAAGTTAAGAGACAAACTAATCCACACATATATTTTAATAATTAGTAAAATTTCGTATAACAAAATACATATAGATGTACCTTAGTAGTAACTAATATTTGTTCAAATAAATTGATATAATGAGAACATCCTGAATTCATCTATATATACTCGGATTTAATAAAGAAAATTATTTTCCTTTGGTTATGACGTAATGCTATTGTACTACACACCAATACATCCCATTTGTAACTATTTTCATCCATAATTGGCAATCACTAATCACTAAAAAGAGAAGAGAATATGAAAAGAATTATTCTAAATACAAAATATTATTCTTTTGATTATGATTGCATCACTATTGCATTTCTTTAATTAAATATTTAATAGTGCACGTGGTAGTACACGACACGGCAGCCATCTTGATTTTTTCCTCAGCAATGTGTTGCCCGCGAAAATTCAAATAATAAGAAATGTTTTTTTATCATTAATCCGTAACCACAAAATTAATTATAATAATAATAATAATACTTTTATTATCTGAAACAATATTTATTTTGCAAGTGTGTTTATGTAATCTTTTAAAAATAATTCATAAATATGTCACTTTTTTTGTTGTTCAGTTAATAAAAGTCGATTACTGTAACATGAATTACTACTACTACATATAATTGTACATGCATCGAAATATTTTGTTATATAATAATTAATTTTCCATGAAATTATACTCTTATGGTCACGCAAGAGAATTGAAATATGTATGTGTATATATAGAGTATATATTAATGATGATGCTGCTGCTGATGATGATGATGATCTAACATAAAAGACACAGTCGAGGCAAATTCCTTTCTGATTTTACATTTTCTTTGATCCAATTAATCACCCCGTTCATTTATATAAAATTATATGTCGATACAGTCGACGATGATAAGTCGCAGCACAACAGTTTATACAAGAAATCCTTTTTTGTGTATGTGCATGTGTATTATTGTGGGGTGCAAAATAGACATATAAGTGTTTAATATAATAATATTAGTTGCAGTATTGTTGGATTCTTCTTATCTATCTTGATAATAATGAGTAGGCATTTCTAGTCAAATTATTTACCTATCCTGTTAAATGAATCAGTTTATCAATCAGTTTGATATAGGTTTGTTTTTTACAAATGCAAGATTGCAATGCTTACCTTTTGACAAATTCTTCTCTTGATTATTCTTTGTTAGTGCACCTACATTCTATTTACATAATGTTATAGAATAAAACTCTTATTCGGATGGCATAATCAATGCAAATCTTTTAATCGTTAGTCGTAAGAAAATGAAATATATATCCATTGATTGAATGGTGTAATGAATTCTTCTTCTCGTGAGTATAATGTTCTTGAATTGGAATTAAAAATATAGATCTGCATGCTGATCTAAAAATATTTTAAAAAGTAGTTTATATAAATACAAAAATAAGTTTGAAAAGGGAGAAAATGTTTAGATAATGCATAAAGTTAAAAGACAAAATAATCCATATATTTTAATAATTAGTAGAATTTCGTATAACAAAATATATACTTTACTTACTAGTATTTGTTATAATAATTTGATAAAAAGAACGTCTGGAATTCATCTGCATTCTCGGATTTAATTAAGAAAATCATTTTTCTTAGGTTATAACATAACACTGTCCCACAGCACTTTATCCAGTTTAATTATTTTCATCCAGAATTGGCGATCACTAAAGAAAGAATATGAAACGAATTATTATAAATAAAAAATATTATTCACTTGATTATTGCACCACTCTAAGGATTTTTTTAATTAAATACTTTACACTGCACATAGCCTGTATTTACGGTATTCAAAGTACATTGACAGGTAGCCATCTTGATTTTATCCTAGTGATGTTTTATCTTTAGTCTAGATGGCGAAACATATTCTACTAGTCGATATGACATAGTAATATTTACTTCCGCTAGATAGCAGCCTAAATTTACTAGTCGGTACAGTGAAGTAATATCTAGTACCGATAGATGGCGAAACATATGTTACCAGTCGGTAATAAAATACAGATTTCCCTACATATTTTTATTAACTTATTGAAAATTTAATGCAACCTAAATCATTTTTAAAAAGGATAAAAATAAGTGTATTTTAATAGTATTATAGCATTTACTTCTTCTTCAAACAAAATTATTATAATTACCTTTAAACATATTATTGTCTAGATTATTTGTAGTCAGAGCAGCTGCATTCTTTTCGCATAATAATTCACATGGAGATCTTTGCAAAGAAGATAATTATTAACAAATACATCAACTTTTCTTGTCAGTCAATGAACAAAACATATTTTCTATTACCTTGTACAAAACTTTGTAAAAGATTTTGTTCTATAATAGAGTTACCTTACATAATGTATTTGCCATTTGATTTCTTACTTCGTGATAACTAGGATATATTTCCTCTAGTATTCTTTTGACAGAATACTACTGCATATGATTTTCTCCCAGTGCAAGTATAATAAGAACAGTGCAATCAAAAATCTTTCATAGTTGCAGTATTGTTGGATTCTTCTTATCAATCTTGATAATAATGAGTAGAAACTTCCAGTCAAATTATTTACCTTTCCTGTGGAATGATTTAGTTTATCAATCAGTTTATTATAGGTTTGTTTTTTACAAATACAAGATTGCAATGCTTACCTTTTGACACATTCTTGTCTTGATTATTCTTTGTTAGTGCACCTGCATTCTATTTACCCTATATTATAGAATAAAACTCTTGGTCGGACGACATAATCAATACAAATCTTCTAATCGTTAGCCGTAAGAAAATGAAATACATATCTCCATTGATTGAATGGTGTAATGAATTCTTCTTCTCGTGAGTATGCATAATGTTCTTGGATTGGAATTAAAAATAACGATCTGCATGCTGATCTAAAAATATTGTTAAAAGTAGTTTATATATATATCAAAATAAGTTTGAAGAGAGAGAATGTTTAGATAATGCATAAAGTTAAAAGACAAAATAATCCATATATTTTAATAATTAGTAGAATTTCGTATAACAAAATATATACTTTACTTACTAGTATTTGTTATAATAATTTGATAAAAAGAACGTCTGGAATTCATCTGCTTTCTGGGATTTAATAAAGAAAATTATTTTTCTTAGGTTATGACATAACACTGTCACACAGCACTTTATCCAGTTTAATTATTTTCATCCAGAATTGGCGATCACTAAATAAAGAATATGAAACGAATTATTATAAATAAAAAATATTATTCACTTAATTATTGCATCACTAAAAGGATTTTTTTAATTAAATACTTTACACTGCACATAGCCTGTATTTACGGTTTTCAAATTACATTGACAGGTAGCCATCTTGATTTTATCCTAGTGTTGTTTTATCTTTTGTCTAGATGGCGAAACATATTCTACTAGTCGATAAGACATAGTAACATTTGCTTCCGCTAGATAGCAGTCTAATGTTACTAATCGGTACAATGAAGTAATATCTAGTACCGATAGATGGCAATACACATTTTAGCAGTCGGTAATAAAATATAGATTACCCACAAACACACAATATGTTTTTAATAATTGATTAAAAATAAATGCAACGCACAAATCAATTTTTACATGATAAAAGTAAGTTTATTTTAATAGTAATATAATATTTACCTCTTCTTCTAACAAAATTATTATATTTGCCTCTAACATATTATTGTCTAGTTTTTTTTTTAGTCAGAACAGCTGCATTCTATTTGCATAATAATTCACATGGAATTCTTTGCAAGGAAGATATTAATTTATATAAATACATAAATTTTTCTTGGCAGTCGATGAACAATAATATTTTCCATCTTCGTTCAGAAAACCTGGTAAAAGATTTTGTACAAGAACAGAGTTTCCTAATATATTGTATTTGCCATTTATTTTCTTAATGTGTGATAACTAGGATGCATTCCTTCTGCTAATCTTCTGATAGAATATAACTGCATATGGTTTCTTCCCAATGTAAGTATAATAAGAACAGTGCATTCAAAAATCTTACATAGTTGCAGTATTGTTGGATTCTTCTTATCATTCTTGATAATAATGAGTAGATACTTCCAGTTTATTTTCTCTGTTGTATGAATTAGTTTACAAATCAGTTGAATAAAGGTTTGGGTTTGTTTTTTACTACCTACGAACTTTTCAGAAATAATCTACCATACGAACTTTTTAGAAATACCCTACCCTACGAACATTTCAGAAATACAAACCCTACGAACTGTATTTCTGTATAGTATTTCTGAAAAGTTCTCAGGGTGGGTATTTCTGAAAAGTCCGTAGGGTGGGTATTCTTGGAAAGTTGGTAGGTCTTCTTGGAAGGTTGGTGGGTATTCTTGGTAGGTTGGTATGGTCACGGTTTCTTGACCCTTAAAGCAATATTGCACAATATTATACTATTTTCTGTTTAGATACGAAACCAAATTGAAGACAGTCAACTGAAAAACCAGAAAAATATATTCATATGAAAATTTTTGAAGTGAAAACTTCTTTAGAATGGGTGTAATTTGGAAAAATGTAACGGTAATTGTAAAAAATGAAGCGGTTGGCCGCTTTGTAATGGAACGGTAGGAGGCTATGAAACGGAAGCGATACTAAATAAGAGGAGAAAAAGAGATAAACATATAGGATTGAGCCTGCGAGAGAATGAGACAGAATATTGCTCTACAGTTTTTCCTATTCTCGGTCTTTGATTCGTGGTCCTCACTCCTGGCTACTAAGCTGCGTATGTGTGTGTGTGTTTATGTCAAAACAAAGGCAAGCTTTGTTCGTGGCGTAATGTTGCTACGTCAGAGCGTTGCTATGGTAACCATCAATGGTTTTTCACATGCAAATAAACCGTACTTTGCCCGTTACAAAAATCTGTGTGTGTGTGTGACGAAGGAACAAGAGCAAGCTTGTTGTATGACGTCACGTTGCTACGTGGAGCGTTACGAGTGAGCGAAAACAAAGCAAGCTGATTGCCGGGCAAGTTCTTGTTTACAAGAAAGAGAGAGAGAGAGAGAGAGAGAGAAAGGGAGAACGATATGTGCGATAAAGAAGTGTGATAAAGCGATAGTATTTACTTGAATTAGAGCGATATTAAACGACCGATTTTGAGAGTGAATAAGCGTGAAAGTGTGCAGTGAGTGACGATACAATACGAGCAGTTTAGCGTTTTAGGTTAATAGCGATTCGTTACGTGCGGTTTAGTGTCGAAGAGTTTTCAAGAAGCAGCGGAAGGAGTTTATCTAATTATTGCGTGTGAATTGTTTTAAACGGATTGTAATTTATTAACTTGTTAAATAAAATGCGTTTGTTTTCTATTTTTTTCGAGTGGTAGCGGCTACGCAAGGAATTCAGATATCCTTAGCCGGATACGTAATAAATGTTTTCCCTACACTGTTATCTGAATACACCTAGTATAATATCGGGAAACAGTCTTCCTTTAAATTTAACTTTATACTGAGACATTGTTTTCTATGCAAATACTTTTATACTATGTTTTATGTATGAATTTCTGAGTGTGGAACAAGCATATATAGGTGGGTGTTTGCGTGAAAGAAAGAGAGAAAGAATGATTGCTTTATTAGAATGCGTGCGTAGCGTAAGGACCGTATGGTGCGTGTGTATGTGTGGGAAAGAAAGAAAGAGATAAGGAATGGTTGCTTTGTCAGGATGCGTGAGTCTAGCGTGAGGATGACGGAACGAGAGGCGACCGTTCATTGTTTGTCGTACAGCTACTGTTGTGTTTGTTATGTGTATACGTGTGTGGCGAAGAACAAACATAAGCTTATTGTATGACGCATAATAGCCGCGGTTGGGAGTAGAAGCACCCGGTGTGCATTGTGCATGTGTGCGTGTGTAGCGAAACAAGCGCAAGTTTGTTGTATGACGTCATGATGGCTGAGGGTGGAGTAGAAGCATCCGGCGTGTGTGTGTGTTGTGCGTACGTTTGGAAAAGGAAGAAAGAGATAAGATATGGAAAGTATCGGATGTATGCTTAAAAGAAAGAAAAGCGTGTAAGGTTCTAGGTTGGGTGAGTTGTGTGTGAGTATACGTGTGTAAGACTGATGAGCAACGGATGGAAGGAAAGAACATTCGAGAAAAAGCGTTTTGGAAAATTCCAGAAGGAACTGCGTTACTAAGCGTCGAAGTCCTGTTATGAGGAGAAGAAGGGGTAGACGCAAATAAAAGAAGGTCGAAGGAAGGACAAGGGAGCGAGTTTGCTAGTTTGATTAGTGAGAGTTAGAATAGAAGGTGATAGCGAAAGCGAGTTTTCAGTTAGGATAGTGGGTAATAGTAAGAGAGGATATAGAAGGAGGATGGTATATATATATATATATATATTATATTGAGGAAGTAGAAACATTTGATGTGTTATAATTGTGTGAGTGCGTGAGTGTGTCACAAAGCACTTGACAAAGGAAAGCTCGGCGCGTCGTAGAATGTTGCTTACATCAGAGCAAGGTTCCGCGCGTTGCAAGATGTTATCAGCTTGTTAAAGTTCAAGCTCGGTGCGTGACAGGATGTCGTTTACGTCAGAGCGTTGCTAAGCAGCTCATACAAAGGCAAGCTCGGCACAGCGTTGCTAAGCAGCGAAAACGTATGCAAGCTCGGCGTATAAGGGGAGAGAGCGCGAGCACGTGTGTGTGAGAGAAAGAGTGATAGAGCAATACGTACGATTTGTATTCCTTTTGATTATTTAACAATTATTTTAATATTATATTAAACATTTTTTACAATACAGGACAATTTAACTCTAAAAGTCATCACTGCGCAGGTGTTATAAAAAATTACATGAGAATACAAAAAATACTACAATCAGAACGTTTTAAGCTTAAATTCTCTAAGAAATATTATAGTCGTTCCACACATGCAAGACATTTGAAAAGTTATCTAAGCAACATTCAATAAAAGAATTTTAACAGAGGACTACCCGCCAGTCTGAAGGTGAATTTTGAAGAGGAAGATACATACATCAATAACAATTAAAACGACGAAGAGTCATCACTGCGCAGGTGTGATAAATTAATTCTATTACAATGAATAAAATAATAAAATTTAAACGTTATAATATTATAAATTTTCTTTATTAGGATTATTACTACAGTTGCACACGTGCTCGACATAAAACAAAGTTTCTAGACACTTCTATCGATTAATTAACAATTAATATAATATTCTTATACACTGTACTTATATTACAGGACAATTAAACACTCGAAGTCATCACTGCGCAGGAACAATAAAATAATTACGTTAGAATAGATAAAATAATAAAATCTGTACGTTATAATATTGAATTTTCTTTATTAGAATTTTAATTACCGTTGCAGAAATAATCAACATAAGAAAAATCATAAACAACTTTCTAATCAAAGTTTTGTTTTAGAGAACATTGGGTCAGTTTATAAGTGAATTTCGAAGAGGAAGGTACTCCAATAATTTATCTCGTACTTTTAAACAATAATCGATACTTCTATCAATTAATTAACAATTATATTAATACTCTAATACACTCTACTTATATTACAGCATAATTAAACACTCGAAGTCATCACTGCTCATGAACAATAAAATAATTACATTAGAATAGATAAAATAATAAAATCTGTACGTTATAATATTGAATTTTCTTTATTAGAATTTTAATTACCGTTGCAGAAATAATCAACATAAGAAAAATCATAAACAACTTTCTAATCAAAGTTTTGTTTTAGAGAACATTGGGTCAGTTTATAAGTGAATTTCGAAGAGGAAGGTACTCCAATAATATATCTCGTACTTTTAAACAATAATTAATACTTCTATCGATTAATTAACAATTAATATAATATTCTTATACACTGTACTTATATTACAGGACAATTAAAACGACGAAGAGTCATCACTGCGCAGGTGTGATAAATTAATTCTATTACAATGAATAAAATAATAAAATTTAAACGTTATAATATTATAAATTTTCTTTATTAGGATTATTACTACAGTTGCACACGTGCTCGACATAAAACAAAGTCATATAAACAACTTTCTAATTAATGTTTTGTTTTAGAAAACAATGGGTCAGTCTGCAAGTGAATTTCGAAGAGAAAGGTACTTCGAATATATATTCCGTACTTTTAAACAATATTTGACACTTCTATCGATTAATTAACAATTAATATAATATTCTTATACACTGTACTTATATTACAGGACAATTAAACACTCGAAGTCATCACTGCGCAGGAACAATAAAATAATTACGTTAGAATAGATAAAATAATAAAATCTGTACGTTATAATATTGAATTTTCTTTATTAGAATTTTAATTACCGTTGCAGAAATAATCAACATAAGAAAAATCATAAACAACTTTCTAATCAAAGTTTTGTTTTAGAGAACAATGGGTCAGTCTGCAAGTGAATTTCGAAGAGGAAGGTACTCCAATAATATATCTCGTACTTTTAAACAATAATTAATACTTCTATCGATTAATTAACAATTAATATAATATTCTTATACACTGTACTTATATTACAGGACAATTAAACACTCGAAGTCATCACTGCGCAGGAACAATAAAATAATTACGTTAGAATAGATAAAATAATAAAATCTGTACGTTATAATATTGAATTTTCTTTATTAGAATTTTAATTACCGTTGCAGAAATAATCAACATAAGAAAAATCATAAACAACTTTCTAATCAAAGTTTTGTTTTAGAGAACATTGGGTCAGTTTATAAGTGAATTTCGAAGAGGAAGGTACTCCAATAATTTATCTCGTACTTTTAAACAATAATCGATACTTCTATCAATTAATTAACAATTATATTAATACTCTAATACACTCTACTTATATTACAGCATAATTAAACACTCGAAGTCATCACTGCGCATGAACAATAAATTAATCACATTAGAATAAAAATAATGTTTAAATCCGAACGTTATAATCTTGAATTTTCATTATTAGAATTATTATTACCGTTGCAGAAATAATCAACATAAGAAAAATCATAAACAACTTTCTAATCAAAGTTTTGTTTTAGAGAACATTGGGTCAGTTTATAAGTGAATTTCGAAGAGGAAGGTACTCCAATAATATATCTCGTACTTTTAAACAATAATTAATACTTCTATCGATTAATTAACAATTAATATAATATTCTTATACACTGTACTTATATTACAGGACAATTAAACACTCGAAGTCATCACTGCGCAGGAACAATAAAATAATTACGTTAGAATAGATAAAATAATAAAATCTGTACGTTATAATATTGAATTTTCTTTATTAGAATTTTAATTACCGTTGCAGAAATAATCAACATAAGAAAAATCATATACAACTTTCTAATCAAAGTTTTGTTTTAGAGAACATTGGGTCAGTTTATAAGTGAATTTCGAAGAGGAAGGTACTCCAATAATTTATCTCGTACTTTTAAACAATAATCGATACTTCTATCAATTAATTAACAATTATATTAATACTCTAATACACTCTACTTATATTACAGCATAATTAAACACTCGAAGTCATCACTGCTCATGAACAATAAAATAATTACATTAGAATAAATAAAATAATAAAATCTGTACGTTATTATCTTGTATTTTCTTTATTAGAATTATAATTACTGTTGCACACATGCTCGAAATAAAAAAAGAAATATAAACAACTTTCTAATTAATGTTTAGTTTTAAAGAACAACGGCTCAGTCCATTAGTGCATTTCGAAGAGGAAGGTACTCCAATAATTTATCTCGTACTTTTAAATAATAATCGATACTTCTATCCATTGTTTAACAATTATTTCATTATTTTAATATACTTTAATTATTTTTCAGATTGTTTCAACGCATATACATTAATTTAAACGTTACATACCTATTAACATACTTTGAATAGAAAATAATTTTAATATGAATTTATTTTTTCAATTTATCAGATAACTGTCTTCAACTTGATTGCGTTCCTAGATCGGAAGGTAATATAATATACTCCAATTACTTACATTGCAAATAAAATTGTATTAATATTCATTAAAAATTTCTGTTTCAGAAGCGGTTCAATGGGTAGCGGGTAAATTTTTTGTTCGTAAAGGGTGGTACCATTTACAAATAAGGAATTTACTTCAGGGATGCGACCCTGCCCACGCGAGCCATGATTCTATCTTCTTACTCCCAAGGATAGAATCATGTTCATTTAACTTTTAAACTTGAACTACCGTCCTTTTTTTTTTCTTTTTTTCTTTTTTGGCTTTTTGATATGCATTGATAGATATGCATTTAGCATGGGAAACTGAAGCTTCATTGTAAGGGAAGGCATCTTCCGCTAATTGTTAGACGGACCCAAGGATTCATTTCTGTAAGTTCGCAATAGTATACGGTGTTGGACTGAACATTTAGTGTAGGTTTCTCCTAAATTTAGAGTCAGTGGACTAGTCCAATCGGGGGGAAACCACTTAAAAAAAAAAATCGTGAAAAGTTCCGCTTTAAAAGTTACACCCATCCCCCCTTTTTTCCTATCCCTTTTATTGTTTAACTCTTTTTTATCCCTTTGTTTTCTGTTGCAGATTGGACTATGGTAAGGAAACGACCACAGGTGGACCAGAGGAGGACCATAAAGGCACCAGAAGTGGACTTGGTAATATAGGATAGTATAAAATAATTATTTGTATAAATAAAATGAAAATTTGTATCTTTATATAATTCTCTTTGTAGCATCGCACATGTGCGAATATCATTATTTTTCATGTATTTTCTTTATTTATAGGTTCCATGGAACAACTCATAATTTGTATACTCTTTTTAATTATTATACTTTATTTTATGGAGATTTAAAATTATGTATATAAATGTATATAGATTGTATTTCTATAAGTTGAAGTTATTCTAGGGTGTGTTAGCTTTAAGTACCATCAATGATTTTATTGAATTTCTTTTCAGATTACACTCCTTGTTTATCTCATTCTGTATTTTTTAGTATTGAAATTTTTCTCTGGTATTTTCGATAATAATTTTAACGATTTTTCGGATGGTACTCTTATGGTGGGGCCTAAGAGTTAGATTCATTCCTTTGAATTATATTCGGATGTGAGCATCTTTAGGATGCACATCCCTCTTGGGTCTTCAGAAGCGGTTACCTCCTCGTGGTTAGACCTGGGCAATGGTATTTTACTTTCCATGTAATGTTTAACATATTTTGATATGTTTTACATTCCATTGCAAGTAAAATCCAGCCAAAGACCGCTTACCATAAACATTATAATTGTAATTAGTTTCTGTAATTTTCCAATGAACATATTTTTATTCCTTTCCTTGGCTCCTTCTATCCATTTCATCTCCAGAAACTAATTACCTTATAATGTTTTTTAATAACTTTTATAATGTTACAGGCATTACACCGATAAAACAAGAAATCTTTTATTGTAATATTTATTTTATTTAATTTCAGGATAAAATTATTTTTGTTATAATGCATATTTTATTTTTTAAAGCAGGTTTCTACTATCTCACAATTTAACATATATTAAATAGAAAACAATTTTGATATGTTATAAATTTGTGTTTCTTTTTTCGATTACAAATAAAATGTACACGTTATTCATAATTATTCTAAAAATAATGAATAGAATAAAGAGAATGTAGTATCTTATAGCATAGAAAATCATGTGGAATAATCTTCGTGTTTGAATCGTGTATAAACGTTATTGTGAATATTTTTAAAACAATTATGCATCTCTAAATATATTTCAATTGTGAGGATTCTTTATCGATACAGATTTTGGGAATTTATTCTTTCATATGCTACATTTCATATTGGACATTTTTCTATCGACAATTCTCTTCTATACGATTTTGTTTTTTTGTGCAAAACGACAAAGATCTCTTAATGTCTACATTGTCTTTATTCTATTCATCATTTTTAGAATATTTATAAGTATTGTGTACATTTATTAGAAAAATAGAAATGATTTTTAATTTATTTAATAAATAAATTATCATATGTAGTTTGACCAGCGTGGTCATGAGGAAGGTCAGATTCTGTCCGTGTAAGAAGCCGTGATGACCCTTTTCTTGTTCAAAAAAATGAATTAGCCAATCACAGCCAAGCTTTTGTCCGAATTCTTCAGTTTCATGGCGTCATTCGTGGAGAACACATCGGAGTGTCATCGTCCCGTTAAGATCAGGTAATTAAAAGATATTTTGTAAAGTTTACATCTTCCTATTATAATATATAAAGGATGTAAGGATCAATTTTGATTTTTTGAGTATATTTTGACAATTTTTATGCTTCTATATCGTATTTTTAATCATTCAAAATTTTTCTTTAATATAGGTGGAAGGAAGACATACTGCGCATCATTTTCGCGCATGCAGTATTTTCGCGCCAGTCTTACGCGCCTGTTTTATGCATTGCAATATGGCGAATCTTTCGTATTTTTTAATCTGTGATCTGTATACTTGTTGCAGCGGATTTTGTTATCCCGTTAATTTCAGGTAATTGTTTCAATTAATATTTTAATGTACACTTTCCTGTTATATATTAAATGATATATAACGAATGTTATATATCAAATGCATACTACATGCATAATTTTTATATGTGAGTTTTCATATTTTACTTTCTTTTAGCTTTTTTAACATGGGAAGAGTTATAACACGAATACACTAATCTTTTAACCTTGTGGCAAATTTTTTTATCTTCTCCATATATGGCGAGGTGAGCATTATTTTTGTTAAATATAAGCATATAAGCATATAGAAATACTACAGAAAGAGTGAGAGAGAAGGAGTGAGAGAGAGAGAGGAAGAATAAGAAAACAATACACTCGACATATAAGTTATTATAAATGTGTATTTTTATTTCCAGGAATTTCTCGAGGAATTTTCTTCGTCGAATTTCCGACGACAAAACGTAAACAGCCGATAACATAGGTATAATAGCCGAACGTTCGACACTCCCGAGATCTCCTCTACGAAGGTTACGTAGTAACGTATCTTGTATTTGTCTTCTATCCTTCAACGAGACAACATCTACGAAAGTAAGACGTGTTAAATTATTTAATAATTTTATTTCTAACCTTATCGTTTTGATTTTAATAGTTTAAAAAGATTTTCATTGCATAGAATGGTTTAAAAACTTGATTATTTTTTATGTTACTCTTTATTAAGTTTGCTCTGATACAATTACTGTTTTATTTAAACAACTTTAAAGATTTTTAATTAATATTTTTTTACTGACATTACATACTTGGTATATGTTTTAATATACTAACATGCAATTCTTTTTATGATATCAGAAAGACGTTCACTATCGTTCCAATGGGAATCATACTAATCAATCGTTTTATAAACTACTGCATACATACATGCAGATATATTTCTTTCTTTCTTTTCTTTAATTTTATAAATGCATTAATTTCTATATGGATCTCCGACGCAGCAACCTCCCAGTGGTGAGATCCGGTAACCGATATTGCTTATGATGTCCATAGAATTTATATAGTACAACGTAAGCACTGTCGGGCCAATGGCTGACGTTTGATGCATTAGAAAATTTTAACTTTTTGCATTATTAATTAAATTGTAATGTGAATAAAAAGATTTATTGAATTAATTATTTAATTACACGTTGCAATTGTTCTTTAAATTTTATTCATTTAAATTCATTTCATTTATCGTAGTATTAAATTCCCATAAATAATTCAAGACACGTTCAATCGATTCTAATTAATTGTTTAAATGATTATTTATAAATATTGTACCTTGCTTAGTTTTACATTAATGCTATATCTATTCTTTCTTATAGGTATTCACGCAATTAGCATACTTCTGTAAAAATAACCCTATCGCGATTAAATATATTTTTTGAAAGATAGAATGCAATGTGATATTTGTTCGTTTGTATTTTATATTATTTTTCATATAGTTTAAAAGGTTGTGGTTACATTATTTAAATTATTTTTTTTTATTAATAATTAAAACGTTAAAATAATAGTACAATTCCAGAATTTTTGAAATATGTAGTTTAAATAATTGAATTTTAAAATGAATAATATATTTTTCATTAGTAACGTAATAAATAAACAGAAGTACGCTATGACTTGCTTTAACGAAACTTTCATTTTCAGATCTTCAATTGTGGTTGCGTGCAATGCAATCTTAGAGTCAGTGTTTGTTTCGAACGAAGTTACATTTTTTCTATGCAATCGCATAGATTGCTTTAAAAATAATTACTAAACTCGATCACATTTAAAATCAATGCAAGAATTTGTTTAAATATTCTTGTTAAATGAAAAATAATTTGTTCGATACGCGTGATTAGAATCATTAACCCACTTTCGGCCAATTCGGTAGAAGAGGATTTGCGTTTTCGATAAAAATATTGTCATGGTCGAAAGTGTGAATTAATATCTTCATTTCTTCTGGATCATCTTTATCAACGAATCTGGGGCTTCGTCTGGATAAATCAACGGTTAGTATTATCTTGTAATTTGAATTATTACTTCTCATTTATTTTTTAAATCATGATTGTTTAGAATGATATGAAACATAATTAATTTTATATTGAATTTTTGATTACAGATCAATCATCAATTCAACGATTCAACGATACATCGATTCAACAATTCATCCAATTTGAATCCACTTCACGACATCATTCAACCAACAGCGAGGGGGACGAGTGTTTTGGAGCCATCGCAGAACTTCTTAAACCGTGAGTTTTTATTTAAAGTCCCTCCAGTGCCCAATCATGCCGAGGATGAAAGATCCAATATCGGCACGGGTTCCTGGTTGTATTCGTAGATGTGATTTGTCCGAAACGAGCATAAGCGACCGTGAGTAAAATCTATGGTTTTGCTCACGAGTGATTCCCAATATATGTGATTTTTATATATATATGTGATTTTTATATATATGTGATTTATTTAGATTAGGCCAGGGTCTTCTTGTTTCATCGGTTTCAATTCACTTAATTAACACTTCAATTAATTATTTTACTTATTTTTTCTCTTTACGTATTTACTCGTGTTAGTAGTGGTGAAATCAAGCATTAATTTACTTGATTTCGTGCCAAGAAAGTATTTATAAATTGTTATACATGCACTGCTTCATAATTAATTTTTCAAACGTGATTAGTTTTTCAATCGTAATTTATTTCAATATATCGATACTTCGATATTGTTAATAAATGAGCAAGAAGACAAACCAAATTCGCGAACGGATAGATTCTGGCAATTAAGTGGTGGCTCAAAGCCCAGTTCTTTCATTAGAACAGCCATTTAGTGAAAGAATCGTCCGAGGTTTGCAAAAAATATCCATCATCACCGTAGAGTCTTTTAATACATCCTTACCTCGAAACTCTAATTGTTTCATATGGGGTAACTTTTTTTTATCATTCGCTTGTTTAAGTCATTATTCACCAAATGACTTGTAGAGTCCTTAGCCCGTTTAGATGAATTTTTATTAAAATCTTTTCTGATATATTTATATATGTGTTAATTATGTTTTTTTAGATCAGGCTTTTCAGCTTCTAATATACTAATTCCCCCTTTTCTCCCCCCTGTGCTTTCTTCGTTCTCATCGATGCGTGTTACCCAGGTGTTACACGTATTGGTGAGAAAAAGTTTGTACGGGTTTTAGTTATTAAGTTTTCCTTTGGCGACTGTCATTGTGTTAGTGATTGCACGGTGTACATTGCACCTGTGTGTGCGTTATAGGTGGTGCATTGTACATCGTTTCGTGGTACTTTTTAATTAATACATCATTCAATATTCAGATAAATACTTGTACAGTCACGTGCGTGATGTGTACTTTTATTTTTATACTTATATTCCATTTTTCTCATTTTATTTTTCCTAATCGTTTTGAATAGTAGAGTTCCCACATTTATTTGTGGAAATTTAACAATACTTGTATTATACTAGTATGCTAATATATACTAGTATGTACCAGTATTTTTGCTTTAGTCATTATTGCAATAATCATTAGCCTTGGCAGTCGATTACAGCATTTGGTACGTAACCTTTTAGAATATAAGTTTAGAAAACGTGGTTGAACTAGGGTGTCGGAGGTGCCCCGGGGCATGCTCTCTAGTGTAGGCTTTTGCACCCTGGTGGAGTGTGTGAGAACCGTGGAGTGTATGTGTTGGTGTGTCTGTTTGCACTTTTTAAATATAGGTTGATAGGTAGGCAGGTAGCATACTTTTCTGAGTGTATGTGAATACTTTAATTTTAAGTAGGTAAGGACCGGGTACGGCAAAAGGTTTGGTTCCATTCAGGGTGGACATTCCTGCCTCCGGGGTTTTCAGCTAAGTATCAGCAAAGTTTTACACCTTTCACCATATCTTTTTTCTCTATTCTTTTTTGCTGATACTATGCATTATGTTAAGATAATTGTATCAAACAGTTCAAAAATACTTTGCAACCAATGAGAACATTAGATAGATCACCCAATATCTTTTGAACTTAGCAAAGGATTTTGAATTAGTTTTGATACTTAGTTTTTTAAGTATATTAACACTTGCACTTCGCGATCTTTATTATACTATATATAATATATTTCTTAATATTAGAAATAACATACACCTATACCTCGAATAAAATGAGAATATTACAGTTGTTGTAATTTTTTCTTTTTATCGAAACATTATTCACTTTTAATGTGCAACGTGTTAATCCTAGTTTGTAATAGGTTCATCATTTAGAAAAAAAGATATCTGCTGGAGCATTCGATTAAATGTGCCTGTGTAGTTGCGCACGATCAGTGAATTCTTTTGAGTCCATTGATCGTCCACAGGCTAGCCTGATTACTTTACGGGATTAATTAAATATTTTTTTACTATTGTACACATTTATTTTTTTTATATTTTATTTTTACACATAAATAAGTAAGTAAGAATTGTGTTAGAAAAAAATCGAGACGCACTTAGGTAGGAACGCAGTTGAGATTGCGTGTTGGGACTCGTCAGTGGCGTTTGGGATGATGCATTTGCAAACTTTGTCATATTTCAGTGGTTATATTATTTAGAATAAATCGATACTGTACGTTGCAAGCTCTTACCTCTCGTTAGGTTAAGTAAGAATAAGAATAAATAAAAAAATACCAGCGCAAAAACCTGCGGAAATAACAATTATTAATACTTGTGTTGATTCCTTCCCCAATTTTCTTTCAGCTTAGATCGAATTGCGTCTCGTATAATAAAATGCGTTTTATTAAACACGAGGGTTTGAGTCTTGTCGCGTATGGTGAGAACAGGTCGGGATTAGGTCGGTTTAGCTCAGGGACGATTTCATTCTTTTGATATAATCCACTGAAATATGCCCATTTTTGCGATGTATTGTTTTAAACGGTAGGGCGTTTTTTGACACGTAATTTTTTTCTTGCGTCGCACGTAGGGAATGCTCCATTGCAGTGGTCAGGGCACGAAGCAAAGAAGAGGCAAAATGCCGAAGAGGCCCCCACTAATTGTGGCTCAAGAGGGCAACTATTCGACTACGAGTTATTTTTCAAAGGATTTTTTAATAATCCTTTGATCGATGATTCGTGGTCATACCAAAATCCCTTTTTTACCCTTTATCACGTTGTCACTTATGCTCGTAGTAGTATTAGTTATAAGTTGTTCCTGAATGGAGATGATGGACCATTCCATCTCCCTGCTACGCTGTTCCACACTCGCGTTCGTGAAAAATGAGAGTCTTTTAAACACTAGAATCTAGATTTTGCTATTTTTATTTATATAATAGAGTCATTGCATTTTTTCTTATTTAATTCAAAGTCGAGTCATTGCAGTTTTCTTGTTAGATTAATATTCGAGTCTTACACACCCCACCGTACACAAACACATAGCAGTTTTTTTATTAAATTAAATTAAAAGTCGAGTCATTGCAGTTTTTTTTTATTAAAATAAATTAATAGTCGAGTCATTGCATTTTTGAAGTATATAAATTAGAGTATTTTCTTAGATATTTTTCATTAAATTAGAGACACGATCGTTTAAATTGTGTGGACGTCCATGGATTGCTGCAGCTTGCACAAAAGAGTGCATTTGGATACAACGATGGAAGAAGAGGATATTTCTGCATTCAAAAATGCAGATAAGGTCAACAAAAAGGTTTTATCATTCTGAGTGATTCAAATTGAATTAATAAATACATTAATCAAAGTATAGAATAAATAAATATTTTCAATATTTTTTAATACCATTTAAATTCATTTCAATTTTTTTTCCAAGATATAATAATTTATTGAATATGTTTAATGTAATGTACTATATTTTTTATTGCATCCAAAAGTTACATAATTCTTTTTTTTACATAGTCTCTTAATTCATTTACACATTTTTTTTTTATTGAATATATAGTCATTGATTTTTATTTTAAATAATAACAAATAAATAAAAAGAAAATTTGAATCATTCTGATTAAATGCACTGAAGAGTGCATATGAAAATCGCAGTAAGTACATGCCTGCACTAAAAAGTGCATATGAAAATCGCAGTAAGTACAAATATACCTGCTGAATGCAGATGGAAATACCTGCTAAATGCAGATGGAAATACCTGCTAAGTGCAGATGAACATATAATAAGAATATATATTTTTCATTCAAATAAATGAAATAAAAGGAACGGCAGCCAGCACTCATAAGTGCATATTAATATGTCCGGAATGTACATTTTTATTCTATAATTATTTATAAATAAATACCAAATGAAAGAGTTAATAAATTCATAAGAGAGAGTGGGAGAAAGTATTTTTTTTATACATAAATATTTAAAGAAAGATTTTATAAGAGATGTATGAAAGAGAAATAATGAGTAATATGAAGATGATTAATATATTTTTTAATTTATCATATATAAAAGTAGAAAGATTAGTTTTATTCGAATAAAAATGTATAGTTCTTGGTACATAAATGAAACAATTGAAAAGGCTTGCCTGCACTTAAAAGTGCATATGAAAATCGCAGTAAGTACAAACATACCTGCTAAATGCAGATGAATATAATTGCTAAATGCAATCGAACATACATACCTGCTAAATGCAGATGAACATACAGTAAGAATATACATTTCTCATTCAGAATGATCAAAAGTGAATAAATGAATGAATGAATGCACTGATAAAAGTATTTAATAAATAATTATTTGAAAATATTCAAATCTTCATAATATTTTTTTAACTATAGAAATTTATCTAATAATAATTAGAAAATTTCATTTAAATCTGTAGTATATAATAATGAATTTATATTTACATAGTGCAAATTAATGAAAAACTATTTTGAATCATTCTGATTAGAAACGTATAAGTCTTGCTAAGCGAAATGAAAATACACAACAGTACAGCCAGCACATGCGAGTGCATATAAATATGTCAAGGGTGTGCATTTTAATTCTAAAATTATTAACAAATAAATATGTAATTGAAAGATTTGAGGAGAAAGTATTTTTATGAAATATATATAAATAAATATCAAAGTTTTTCTAAGAAATGAAAGCAAAGAGAGATGATATAAAAATCATTTAACTACTATTTTTACACAGATTTATAATAGAAGAAATGATTTAATTGGAATAAAAATGCATAAGTCTTGATATATAAAGAAACCTAATTAAAAGGCTGTCCCACACTTTCGAGAGTGTGGATTATATAAATAAGTTGAGAACAGGGAGCCCAAGCTTTGCATACGGGATTGTAAATGCACCTGGGTGATTATCAATCTTATAGATATTAATTTGGAATAATTTTCCCTTGGCATTTTATTTTTCTATTTTTTATGTAGATTTGTATTATAATTCCCGTAGGGTAGGGACAGCCCTCTCATACAGCTCATAGAGCTGTGGGTAATGTAAGGTAAGCCTTACATACCCTTCATTCATGTTCATTCATAATTGCGTCTACATATATAATCGCACTCTTCGACGATTAGTAGTACGCTTCATCTAAATATTCATCCTAATCACCATTGCTTCCACGAGGGTATATCCCTCTTACGTGGTCGCAGAAGAACATTATCACCTTGTTTAGATTTGTGTATTTTTTTTTTTTTTTTTATATATGGGCTAATCGGATTAGTCCCATTAGTTAGAGTCAATCATCCTTTCCCTTGAAAAATTAGTCATATTATTCCGATTAATTATCTATGAGACTTGATTAGCTTAGAATCTGTTAAAGCAAGCAGTAGCAATTAATTAATTATCAAATTTTGTTTCAATTATTATTTTTCTATATTGAATTTCAATTTTGTCTTCCTTTAAAATTTCATATTGAATTGATATTTCATTTTAATTTATATTTATTTAAAATATGTACTTCGAAAATTGTGAAATTGTATTACTATTTTTTTGTTTTTTAATAGTTTACTAGAAATAAAAAAGTGTCTTGTACATAAATGATGTAATAATATGTACATCAGACACTCGATGTAACTGCATACTTCGCGTTAATATAAATTCAATTAAATAAAAAATGTGTATGTGTAATCTATCGATCAAATGTATATTTGATCTCAATATGGTTATGGTTATGGTGATATGCATAATTGCGTATGCATTTTATAATACGACGTAAGGTGCAATATTGTTTTTTTTTTCCTTTTGAAAGCGGTGTTAATTAATTTTGAAATATTGTGAAATATTCACAATTGATTAAGTTTTTTAAAATGTGTCTTGAATTATATTTTCTATGTGTATTTGTAATTGTATTAATCAATTAATAATTTCGTATGAAATTGAAACATTTTTTTATTCATATATTTGCATATTGAAAAAAACATGCACTTTTTCAAATTCACTTGTGTTTAAAATATAGAAAAAATACATTTTCTAATGCATCGAGAATTCGATATTTTTTAATGTCCACCTTTTGGTCACTTAAAACTTTTTTTTTTTTTTTTAAATTGGAAATTTTTGGTCGGGGATTCTACATCGAATTTCATTTTTCCACACATGCCCTTTTAATCTAGTTTTTTGTTACAGAAGTGGAATACAAAAATAAGAAGACAGAAGACAAAGATTATTGGCAAGATCGATTCTAGTGTTTGTAGTTTGTGTTGTCGTAGTAGTGTGGTGGTGGGTTTTGTATCTGAATATATGAATGTATGAATGTAATGAATCTATTTATGTGTGTGTGTGTGTGTGTGTGAACAATTTTTATTGATTCTTTTTTTTTTATAAATCTCTCTACATTGTTTCTATTCACAGGTAGAAATATTGTTAATAGCATCTGAAGAGGATTAATCTTAGATAGAATTATATATCAAATGATAAGATAATAAAATAAATGATTGATTTATGATGTTATAATAAGATGAGTAATGCAAAAAGAATTTGTTAAATTATTTTAATCTTATGAAAGAATAAAATATAATTTTAATAATCATGAAAATATTTTGATCCAACGAGAAATTAAAATATTTTTACCAGGTTTTAAATAATATTCGGAGTATTTTTTATAACATTACGAATTCTTATTATTATTAAAATAATAGTCACTGCACGTTAGTACACATAAATACGTGCGTGCGTTCATATTGTAACACTTTGCGTGTTACATTGTAAGTTCACATTTTTGCATTTGTTTAGTAGGAACTTGCGTTTGTATAATAGGAACTTGCGTTTTATATTATTTAAAGTTCCAACCGAATCTACGTCACAGCTTTGACATTTTTGCGTTAATTTAGGATTGTAAATCGGGTAGGTAGGTCGATTTTAAAACGATGTACATGATTTTTCATCTAACTTAAATAATAAGTTGGATAAAAAATTTGGTGACACGTTTTTCCGGTTGAATTTTGGAAATTTCTTTTTAACAAATGACTAATGAAATGTACTAGTTAGAAAGATAATTATAGAAGTAGAGTCTTAGCCCGTGGGTCTCCGAACACAGCAACCTTCTCGCGGTGAGACCTGGGTCGATATTACTTGTGATCTATTCCAAATCTTATTGTAAATTATGTAACGCAAGTACTATCGGGCGAATGGCTGTGTTAGATTCAATGTAAAATCTATTGACATGTTTAAATTATTATTAACTTTCTTTGGTCCTTCTGACACATGCATTTTATTAAAAATAATCAAATGAATCTTAGATTTATGATAGAAATAATTGCTCAAGACTAAAAACTTTTAATTATTTTGGAAGCAGGCTTTCAAACGAAACAAAAAATTTGTTATTCTATCTTTTCTTTAAATTTACTTTTATATTATAAAATATAATTCCATGATGTATTTATGTATATATTTTGATTTTTGAAAAATTCATAACTTTTTTTGGGTGCTCCATATAATATATGTTCATAGTACAGTAAGCATTCTCTCCAAATGTTGACTGCATTTAGAAACGTGAAGTTTTTTATTCGTAAGTTCTCCTTGCAAAGCTTACCTAAGCGCGGATTCGTGAACATGAAAGAAGGTGGAAAGAAAGAAAGAGGAAAAGAGAAAAAGAAAGAAAGAGGAAAAGAGAAAAAGAATAGAAACAAAAACTAAAAATGGAAAAAGTGAAAGGAGTGACTGGTGCCAAAAGTTTTCTTAATGCTTTGTTGATTTCACTTAGGCAAAATAAATACAGCCACCTATCAATTTTCCAACCTGTACATAGTGTTTTACATTGAATTAATTTACATAGTAGTTTATATTGAAGATTATAATAATTGTCAATTAGCCATTATTTTTTGATTTGAAACGACTCGTCAAGATTCGTGAAAGAAAGAAAGAAAGAAAAATAAAAGGAACGAGGGAACGAACGAGAAAACGAACAAGGGACACGGTTAGAAGAATTTTCGTATTCTTTGGTAAAAAGGAGAGAAGCATTCATTCTTGAATTCAAAGAATCGCTTTCGTTCTGTCTAGTGGCAGGTCGTGCTCTCGTCAAATGAACGAACGCGTCCATTCATGGCCACGACGGTTCTCATTGGCGACAACCTGTTGTCGCATTGGCGTACCACATATTATATTATAGCAATATTACCAGAAACAGTCTAACTAATATTTCTTACTTCGATGTTTATCCAATTACAAATATATATATAACATTTTTTCCTTAAATTGCACGTTTCATACTATTACGTAAGATGTCAGAAACAACATACAATAACCGTTTGTACAAAAGTTGAAGTTGTTGCTATCGAGATAAATGCTGTTGAAGAACTTTATCTTGTTTGTAACTTATCTCTCCATCTTTTTCTTTCTCGTTTGAGACAATATGTTGTATATTTCTCGAAGATATTGGAACACGATAAAACTGATTATGAATCAAAATGGTGACTTCGAATTGGTCACGGTAAAGTGGGATGGGGTGGGGTGGGGTGGGGGGTTTATAAACAGACCTTGTTCGGTAAATCGGTAAAAAAAAGTTTTACAACGATGACGAGAATAAGAAGGAAAAGTTGAAAAGATTGTCGTCAGTTCGTATTAATCGACGACGCCACTGGGTTGGATGCTGCGTTAAGGAAGCAGCAATGGCGGCATTCGGTTACCTGGCTGGATCCTTCCCTCTCTCCACGGTATCCCCCTTCCATAAGAGTCTTCCTCTCAACTTTCCTCCTCTCTTTCTTTCGCGAGTTATGTTAGCTATCGTCACGTTTCTCGGGGCTAACCACCAACGAACCTGTTGCCCATTCTTTCTTCCTATTCGACGCCAGTGTCGTGTCGACCTTAACGGCCAACCTACGCCGGGTCCATCGCAGGTGCTAGAACTGATTTTATTTCATTTTTTCACTATTTTTTCTCGTCTTGCCCTTTTACCATTTTACCAACAGATTTTCTCTTATTGTGCTTCGATTAGTTTTATTTATTATTCACTGGTTTACTTATCGTATTTGTTTAAAAAAAGAATGTTTGTGAGATTTCTAGTTGTTTTTTTATCTAATGTGTGAAAGTTTAATATTCGGTTAAAGCAAATCTTAAGAATAGTGTATGGGAACGATTAAAAGTGATAGAAGAAGTTGTTTTTTAAAAGGACATATCTGTTTTACTTCTTCTCCTTCTTTTTTCTTTTCGTCTTTTCGTCTTGTTTTTAATCGTGGAAATACGAGAGAAACGAGAGGTGAGTCAGATACATGCGTCAAGTTTAGTCTTTTATGTTTCTTACTTTCAACTTTACCAATGGCGACAGAACGTATCAAGATATCGATATTATTCAGATTTTCATCAAATTTGCTTTGAATTGAAATTTAAAATGAACTTTCAAGTAAAAGATTACACCCTGTTCTTATAATATTTGCTAGTTATGATATAAATTTAATCTACCATTTGAAATTTATACGACTGAAGTGATTTCAAGGGTACGAAAAATTGTTGGTTGAATTATTCGTTCCGATCGGTCAACTAAAAGGAATTCAATAGTGCATAACGGGATAACGAAGATAAAAAAAAGCTCGAAAAAAGAAAAAAAGGACAAATGGTGATTCCGATGAAAAAAGGATGTTAATTCTTTGTGTCGTAGAAAGAAAGAAACAAACAAATGGTACTTCTTGGATTTTTCCAAGAAATTAAAGTTAAATTTTTGCTGATATTCGCATTTTGCAAGGAATACGAGGATTCCAATTACATATTACGAAGCTAGAGAAAAGAAAACGAAGGAGATAAAGGAAGAGACTAAATAAGAAGACAAGAAGGAGAATGGAAGATGGTGTTGCTGCTGCCGTTGCCTTTGCCGTTGCTGTTCGAGCAAGGAGAAGCTAAGATCTTAGCAAAGGTGAGTGTCCGCTCTCTCTCTCTCTCTCTCTCTCTCTCTCTCTCTCTCTCTCTCCTCCTTGGAATGTTGCGTTACCTTTCGTCTTCTTAGTTTAAAGTCAGAAACACATAACACTGATTATTATTGCCGTTTAACCAGTTACAATTTCATATTTAAATTGTAATTTTTGTGAAAATCAAATCATATTCTTAAATTTCATAATGAGTAAAAAGAGTTGCAGAATTTGTAAATTACTATTTTTGTTTTATCCTCAAAATGAGCAATTTTAACTTTAACTTGTCCAGTTAAGTTGTTAACAGTCGTTAACAGCCACAGTTAACTGGTTAAAACGATTTGCAAATTCATCCAACAAAACTTTCTCTTTCGTTCTTCATCTTTTTTTTCTTTGTATTTTTTCAAAGATAATCTTAAGCCTTCGTACTTTAGGAGAAAAAAAAGATAAAAAATAAAACCAAAATGATCGTTAAGAACGAATAACGTAGCAGCTAAGGAATCTAATGTGTTGTCAGAGGTTCTCAATAACCAAGAATATATCTGCTGTACGTGTTCTTTTTCTCATACAACAGTACAGCAGCAGACAAGTAAAGTCTCCGTCTCCATTTCACTTTGACGTCTGACCACGCTGCATTCCTCTCTCTCTCTCTCTCTCTCTCTCTCTCCCCCCCCCCTTTACCACCATTACCACCATTACCGTTTGCTCGTTCCCGCGCAACTATCGAAAGAAGAGAAACGGTTAGAAAAAGAAAGAGAGAAAAAAAATCAGTAGGAAGAGTAACAAGCCCTCTGGTCGAACCAAGTGCACTTGCATTCTCCTGTATACAATGAAATATTATAATATCCTGAGATAATATTCCTGTAAAAGGTCCATTTCAATTTAACTTCTGAACCGGGTCTCATAAAACACAATCGCGAAAAAGATATTTCATAGTTTAGAAATAAATATTATAATATTCATTTTTTTATTCAATATCTTATAGAATTTATATATCAAAACTATTTGTAATATCTTCTCCGATATCTTCTCCCCCAATGAAAACATTAAATCTATAAAACATTTAATTTTCATTATCTCTCGCGTTGAAGAGATAAAAACGAAGAAGAATCTTTCAAAATAAAGTAAATTTTTCGAGTATTTTCATTGAATCCTGAAATCATAAGAAAGGGATTATTATCTAGTAAGGTAAACTTGGTTTGCTGGTATATCCCCTATGAATTTTACTACCACACTTTTATGTACTCGTATATTATCTAGTAGAAACTTAAATAAGGAATTCTAGGTTGGAAGGCAACAAACAATTATTTCCTATCTTCCTTCAACCTTACGTCCCTTGTACAGGTTCCTCTTACAGATATTACGAAACGTTATGTAGAGCACGGTTTACCGTCGTTCCAAACGGATAAAACGAGAGGTAAATTTAAAAGACAAGCCAAAGGCAAAGCTTTTAACAGTGCTGCCAGGCCCTATGCTAAAAACCCATAGCGAAAGAGGACGAAAGTGAGTTTGTTCGTTGTAACCTTTTTCTCATTTTTCTTTTTTTCTTTTTTTTCTTTTCTTCTTTTCTTCTTTTCTTCTTTTCTTCTTTTTTTTTTTTTATTCCTCTTGATAAATCTACTTTTGCTTTTACTTATTATTATCATAGGTATTATACTTTTTCAACTTTGTACAATTTCTACTTGTCTAAAAGAAATCAATGAACGAGTAAAAGGAAAAATATGAAATTGTTCTGGGTATAACAACAGTACTTTTGAGTGCTGAATACTTTTATCTGAAGTGTTTATTAGGGACGAAATACTTTATTACCAGTGTGTTTATTTCGTTGATTGATATTTAACTAACCTCATCTTTATGTATAAAAATTCAGTGTCACATTGTTGGTATCCAATGAACTTCGAAACTACTAAACTGATTTTAACACGTTCAGCGCCACGTCAACCACCATCGGTGGCTGACACTAGACTTTCCGTTTAGGCCGCGTCCGTCACCGGTGACTGACACGTTCAACTATTTTTTCAATACAAAGTAACGACTTTGGCCTGACGGGAATTTCCCTAAGAATTCACGTGGCGCTCAACGTTTTAATAAAATTTTTTTGTATTTTGTGTGATATTTGTCAACTTAGAGAATATAAGTTAGTTTTTATTTATTACTTAAAGATTATTTAGATCTTTAGGCACTGTGTATGTATTTAAAAAATTTATTATTTATATATATTGCACTAGGGTGCAAAAATATTAGTCTTCGGCCAGATGGCAGGGTTAGACGACGTGGCACAAACCATAGCACGAGCCATACCACGAGCCATACCACGAGCCATACCACGAGTGATGCATCGCCAGCAATATTCGGTCATTTAGGGTGAAATACGTAAGTATTATACGTTTCCAGTGTTAGGTTATTCTCTCCCTCTTCACCCCTTTCACCTGCCATGGATCATTCAATATCGTGGTCTTCATTGATTTACGTGACTACATTGCGTTTGGATTAATAGATTATAAAAAGATAACAGACATAGAAATCTATTTTCGACTTGTCACCCAAGTCAAGATAATTTAAATATGTCTACCAGTTAAATGGGTTAATTATCATTAAAAGGGAAAGGGCCCTTTCTTCATCCCGATAAAATAGTTTTTTTGTATTTTTTTTTCGGGATAAAATATGTAGATACGTAGATATATTTATATTAAACCATTTATAGAAGAAACAAACAATTTTAAAAGAACAAGAACACATTATCAGATCGTTCGTGTGATATATTGTGTGATAAATTTTATATTTTATTTTTTGCGATAAAAAAATACTGAAATTCTTGTAGATAACGTAACGTATAATCAAGGAATCATTATTTTATTAACAAGTTAAAATATGATAAGATATAAGATTAAAAAGTGAGGAGGGGGATGGGGATAAACGCACGCACATACAGCCGCCAAACAAATGAAGGATCTACATTGAGATGAGATTTTTGAATGGATCGATATGTTTGTAGGAAATACATAGGTTCGCACATAGAAAGGGCGGAGACGCTTTTCGTGTAAAGTGGTAGGGATCCTCGGTTCTAGATTTCTCGGTGGTGGTGCAGGAGTGGTGGGAACTCCAATCCAAGAAGCGGGGAGAATAGTCGCGCATTTCCTTTCGTACGGAACATCCCTTATCAGTTCCGCAGGAACTCTCGTCGTGTTAGGATCCTTGTCTTTCTCTCTTTTTCTCATTTTATTTTTCCTCCAATCTATAATTTAATAAATTTTAATAGATCGTACTTATCAATTTTAATACAATTTTTTAATTAGTATTAATAACATTAACTTAATAGTATTATATTTAATTTTATAACTATTTTTTTTTTTTTTAATAATATAATAGTATAATAGTATAATAGAGAGAGTTACTTTTTAATAGTATTAATAAATTGTAATCAATTTTATAAATTTTAAAATATTATCATTTTTAATACACATATTACGTTATTTGTGTCGTTTAAAAATAAAAATAAAAACGATTCTTTGATGTAGTAAAATACTTTAAGATTTAATAACTTAGCAATTTCAATCTCACGAATGTTTCAAGTTGATTTTTCATAACACTTGATAGATAAAAAAAAGGAGAGAGATAGATAGAGATTCTTTCATGTTTATTTACGTTCTTCTTAGATCCAATATTATCACAAGTTCGCGAGTACGTTCGGGTTTGTTCGTTCATTAGTTCAGGCTCGTTCGTCGATCCGGTGAAAGTGAAAAAATTTATCCACGCTTCTCTTACGTTACACGTGCACATAAGTGTGTGTGTGTGTGTGTGTGTGTTTCGCGAGAGTGTACCAAGAGTGCTTTGTGTTTCAAATAATATATTTTCTATCGTTATGCACTTGCACGTAACGTATTTAGGGTATGGTTTATTGTAAATTCCATTACGTAGCATCGATAAATCTATTTCACGCATAAGTGAGAAAGTGTAGAACTTTGATTCCTCGAAGTTATTATTTTTGCAACGCTGGATACCATCAAAGTTAGGTGAGTTTTGTTAAAAAATGATTTTTGTTATGTCATTGTAAGGAAACAACACATTTTCGAGAAAATTATTTTAATTTTACTTTAGATACATTGATCTTTTTTTTACTATGGTAGTTTAAAATTAATTTGATTAACCCATTGACTGTCAGACATATTTAGAACTTCTTGTCATGGGTGCCATGGTATTATTTTAAAGAATATCTGAAATTTTTAAAAATATAATAATATTAACACATTAATCAGGTTAACGGAATCTCGTGTGTTTTCATCTAACCAACATCTAATCAACGAAAAAAAATAATGCTAACATTCCAAAAGCGTCAATGGGATTAATTATTCGTATAGATATAATATTGATTTTTTATCGAACGTTTGGGGTTAGAAAATCTATAAGATCCTAATCATTTAGTTTTTATCTACGAAAATCTCAACGTCGAGTAATAATAGTAGTAGTAGTAGTAGTAGTAGTAGTAGAGTGGTGGTGATGGTGGTGGATGCGTTGGTCGCTCTCGTTTTATTCTATGAAATCAATTCTCTCTGTTTTCCTCTCTCTCTCTCTCTCTCTCTCTCTCTCACTCTCTCTCTCTCACTCTCACTCCCACTTTGTAGCAAACGAAGGACACAAGAGCTTTTTAGAAATTCGTCCGTGTGCAAGGTGACCTCCTTTTCTCTTATAAAGGGAAATAAGAAAGCTCTGGGATTTTCGTTAGGATGTAAAATACCCTCGAAAAACAAGAAATAGCAAGAAAACTCGGGCTAAGAATGAATGAATGAATGAATGACAAGCATAAAAAAAGAAGACTCTAAGGCTCGCGGTTATTTTCTTTTTTTTTTTTTTTTTGTTAACAAAGGAACCAACCAACCTTTTTCCTTTTATTTATCTTTCTTTTATTTTTAGTTATCCTTTTTTTTGTCTATTTTCTTTACTTTTTCTTATCCTCTTAGGCACGGCTAAATGTTACGCAGGGTTGTTTCTCTGTACCGACAGGGTTCAACGAGAATTACGTTTAAAAAAGTTTTTCATGAATAAATACTAATTTTTCTCAAAGAAATAATACACATATACTTTAATAATATTATTAGGCACGTTAAAATAAGAAAAAGTTAAATAAGAACTTGTGTGGGGAAAGTATTTTCTTCTACTTTCCTTCTTTCTCATTTGCTTTTAGTTCGTCCTCGCAATTAGAATTTGCATCGAGTCTCGGTGTGGTTCTTCCGATTAATTGCAACGAGGTAGATCAGATTTTCAATTCGAAAGCGCATTATTCATCGTTCTGATTAATCGAAGCCAACAATTCGTTAATCACCGACGCAGATAAATTGCAGTCACGGTGTCATAATTAAACGATGCGAAATGAAATTTCGTCCTACGTTAGGGAAAATTATTTTATTCCTATTATTATTATTATTATTATTATTATTATTATTATTATTATTATTATTATTATTATTATTATTATTATATGAAATATTAAATTAGCTATAAAAAATAAAAAAAATCGCGATAAAAACACTGAATTTTTATATAGACAGATAATATATATATATATATATATATATATATATATATATATATATATATATATATATATACATGTAATAAACAAAGCATCAATATCGCTCGAGCCTTCTAGGACTCACACAGAGACTTAACACACACAACTTACAAAACTTACAGAGATTAGATCACATACCGTCTTTCTTTATTTCGATTATCGGTTCGTTTGTTTTTTATTCTTTCGTCGCCAATCCGCTTATCTATGTTTATTCTTCTACACTTAAAACTCTCCTTCTCATATATACATATATTAAATTAATATATTATAATATAAAAATACTTGCTCTCTATATTCTCTTTTTATTTTATTTTATATATCTATAAGATAAAACCATGATAAAAAGAACTATACGTGAATATTTAAACATTTTATTTGTAGCAAAACGTATGTTGGAATGTTTGTAGAAATTTCTTTTGATATTATTTGTTTTCTTTCGTCTCTTTCGATAGCTGACATATAAAAAGCAAATCTCACGAAGATAGATTATGTGGGGTGCATAGGGTAAATCGAAAAAAGGGTGTTGCTCTGCAAAGAAACGAATTACTATGCAGTATACGTTTTCGATTTTTCGCGATATCACAAAATCGAACGTTTTGCCGTCTGGGAAATGAAACAAAGAAAGTATACATATTAATGCACTGTATAGGTATACACTGAAAGAGTTAGTTTTCTGATGTAGACCAAAAGAATGGCCAATTGCTATTCTTTTCAACGGCGTCGCAAGGTTTCTACGAGAAACCATAAGGTTGCACGTGGAAATCCTACGATCGACGTACGTAAGACGACACGCGATTAATGGCTATGTGGAAAAAAATGTAGAAATTATTACCACCAGAAAATAATACAAAAAAATGTTCCGTTAATCATAACGCACAATTCGCAAATGAACCGTATCCGGTCTGGATGAACTTGATAATCCAATTAAAACAATATTATAACAATATTATAATAAAGAAATTCTACAATTATCTTATACTCTTGACACTGTGCATTTGTCTCATTGTCTCGAAACTTAGTTTTTTCTTAGAAGGTTTCACTTCTAACACGTGTGATCTGCACACATGTTGTTTTTTTTTTTACTTTATTCTTACTGCTTTTGCACAAAAAGTGTTTAAATTGTAATAAGAATTTTTTCTGTGATTATTATTATTATTTTTAATAAAATCAATAAATTCAAGTTAAATCATAACGAATAGAACACGATCATACGCGTACAATTGACTCTTACAAATATATTTTTTGTTTTTTTAATCGACTTATTCATGGTAAATATGAAGAAGAAAAAAAAGGGGGTAGGGGGAAACGTTTCCTTCCGATCCACGTGAGAGATATATATTTGGCAGAGATTTAATTATCACGCGGAAACAAGGGTGAATCGCGAACACCGGAAATTAATAAATATTTGACCGGAAATTTCCACCTGTTTCCCAACAGGTCTAACTGGATCGAAGCAAATGGTACTCTCTCTCTCTCTCTCCCTTCATTTTTGAGTTTCCAACGACGAGAATTTTCTACATAACCTCATAGTAAATTTATAATATATTAATTCTTACATATTTATATATCAAACTTTACATATATGATATAATTTTAACGATAGGTAAATTAGTGATGATTAAAATTTACACATGTACGCATCGTTACTTGAATTTTTGTGAAAACTCGGTTTGTCTGTGTACGTGCACCTGATGATGAAAGAGTGAGAGAAAGAGAGAGAGGAAGAGGGACAGGAGGAAAAAGCATAAAACGCATCGCACATAGCAGAGCCGCTTACGCAAAGTCAGAGTTGTACCAGGCGAAAGCCGGAAGTGCTGGGTCAAGGTAAGACGTTGCCTTCTTCAATAGGTATATAAAAGACGCATGGACGTTCCTATCGACGAATATGATCTAGGATGATTCAACGGGGGTTAAAAGGTACAAAAAGAAAAAGACGGCAAAAAATAAAAAAACACTGGTCTCTCTTCCTGTATTTGACGAAAAATGTTCTTTCTTTTTCTTCGTATTTTGTGTAATTTCTTCGCAATGCAATTACAGTTGAATACAGTTCATATCCGTGGTATATTCATGTTTGATACATTTTCGTATTCGTTTACGATTAAATTGTATTATCGTAGTAGCCCACTGGAGAGCTACTGGAGGGCTACTGGAGGGCTACTGGAGGGTTACTGGAGGTGGGGCTTTTCAATACACATCGGAAAATATCAGACTTTTTTCGGAAGCGGCAATCTTTTATCGCCCCGGCATCCTCTTGTCTTGAATGTTATCGCTAACGGTTTCTCTTAAGTTAAACAACAATACCTTTATACCCCTCCTCCTGCTGCCTATCATATATCATGATATTTTATTTCATATGTTTATCGCAAGGTTTGATTAACTAACACACATAAAATCGAAAGCGTATTCAAACAGAAAATTAAATATAAAACTTATTGTTTCCAAAGAAAAAAGGAATCTTCGTCTACAGTATCATCCCCTCTCTTCCAGGAAACAAATGTGAAAACACTTAAGAAGGGAAGTAAATCTCACGATGTGCGGCGGATGCTTCTGGTGATCTGACTTCGATAATATGATACTTCTTCTTCTTTTTCTTTCGTCGATGAAAAATAATGTAAATGTCACTATGAGAATCTGCAATAGGCAGAGACAGGGCTGTTCCTTCGTTTCTTAAATCCCAAAGAATTGAAAGCGTTGCTAACATTATCAAACTATTCCAAAAAATATTATTACGCATTGCGATTTTTCTTTTTCTTTTTCTTTTTCTTTTTCTTTTTTCTCATTGACCGTCAGACGTTACTTTAAACAAATCTTTCTTACGAATAACAAATGCAACTCATACTCATCCAACTTATACTTGTAAACCTTCTTTATCTGCAGTAGTCGTGCTTCGTATAAAAAGAATATTATCGATCGCTGCACACACGACCACACTATTCTAAGACGATGACAATTTTTATTATTATTACCATTTTCGAATAAAAACGAGTACATATCTATATGCGAACTTCTTCCTTATTTCTTTCTTTCCTATTTACTATTAGATTATAATACGAATTCGTCGTAAAGGACGAACGTTTACGATGATGATAAAAATCATGATCGTTGTTCCCTTGACAATAACAAAAAAAAAAAAAATAAAAAGTAAAAAAAATATAAAACGACGCAATACTAAAAATATTACTAAATAAAATGTCGTCTTACATAACGCACAAACTACGCAATATACGAAAAACGAAGAACAGGAAAGTTTCTCTGACAATGAGAGTTTTATTTAAAATTGCACCTTACTTTAAACATCTTTTCACTTCGTGTACCGTTAATCGAATTTACCGTCGATCGAATTTAGGGGAATGCCATGTTTTTACATTTGCCATGTTTTTACATTTGCCATGTTTTGCATTTTTCTTTTTGTTAAACTAAAGAAAGACAGATCGAGCAAAATAAGTTTCTCCCTGGAGGGAATTGAGTCGGTAGAAAAATTTTCGTGTCGTCTGCCACCGATAAAGATAGATAGATAAAGAAAGAGAGAGAGAGAGAGAGAGAACCTTGGATGCGAAATAGATAGTCGTCTGGAGACAATTTCGTTTGGCCTAGCCGTGGAAGTTTCTGCACCGAAAAACGATAGTGAGTACTTTCGACCGTACAAACTTTACGGAGGACCAGAGTTTCTTTTTCTTTTTCTTTTTTTCTTTCTACGTAGAAGAAAAGTAAATACTTACGTATATATGTTGTGACCGGATACAATAGTTTGTTCGAAACTGTTTGAAATAAACGAAAGTCGCTGGAAAAAAGAAATCTATATTACGTGATATTCTTACGTATACAATAATTACGTTGATTTCACGTTAAGGAGGGGGGGGGGGAGATAGGTGTAGAATGACGACGTTTTTACAACGATTTTCATGAATTTTTTTAACACGTAAGGAATTTATATTATTTATTGATATTTTAAGATACTTTTATACACATATTTAAGAATATATTCTGAAATTTCAAATGAGTTTTGTTGTTTTAAATATGCAAAAAACAATCAATTTTTGTTCAAAATTTCACATCAATGATAGCCCCTTTAAAACAAAAAAGTCTTCCAAAAAGAGAGAAAAAAATTGATCTTTTATACTATAATAATTCGATGATAAAATAATTGTAACAAGGTTTTGCACTGCTGCTTGAATATTTGCTCGTTAAATTTTCTTCTTCTTCTTCTTCTTCTTCTTCTTCTTCTTCTTTTTAATTTTATTTTTCACTATTGGCCGACACGTGGCACGAATATTTTCGATAGGATTCTTTAGCTGTTTCTTGTCGAGAATATGAAACACGTTTGAAACACGTTTGAAACATGTGCGTGACACACTTGGCTCACGATTGGCATCGAGTGGGCATCAAGTGTGAGCATCCAGAGTGAGCCTCGTCGAATAACTTCGCCTACCACGACAAATTTTCCTAATAATTATATTTTAATCAACAATCATTTCTTGACGAAAGAGAATTAAAATATATATATGTTATAAATTGGATTGTCACCATTAACTCTTGTTCACTGTCTCGCACGGGCCGCCCAGCCATTTTTTTTCTCGCGGAAGTTCTTTGTGTTGTATGAACGATGGGAACGAAAAATTGACGCTACGTTGAACACAAAAATAAAAGAGATTTTTTTTTTTATATTCCCCATCGTATATCGGTCTCCTTATTTTTTCCCTCAAATTTGCTTCGTTGAATTTTGTTTTCTTTGGTGAATAATCAATAGCACAAGAAAAGAAAGGAATAAAGAAATGTAACGTTTATAAAAGAAGAAATAAACAATACGAAATTTTTCTTCAATTCAATGTTTTTGTAATCTACATTTTGTCGATGCAATTAAAGATTTTTTAACGTCTTAGGTACGGCTGAATGTTGTGCGAATATAAAGTTTTTCATAATTAAATTATAAATTGTTGTTAACAAAATGATACATATATACTTTCACTTAGACAATTTATTTAAATAATTAATAATAAAATTAGGTATAATATATTTTAAAAGATATTATCCGCCAAAGCCATTATAGTGACGCTTCGCACTGGAAGATGGCGATAGCGAAAGCCGCTATAGTGGCGCGTAGTACCTAAATGGTTAAATAACTAACATAAAGTAGGAATATTGAAAAATAAAGTAACAATTGGAAAATGTTATTACATTAGATTGAAAAATATCATTTGTAAAGATTATATTCGTCATTGGATTGTTGAAGGAAGTAGGTAGGATGCATTCGTTTCGTTATTCGTTCAGAGCGGTTCGTATTTACGGTTCAAGAGTTCCATCTATACCAACGAGAATGACAGAGAGAGAGAGAGAGAGAGAGAGAGAGAGAGAGAGAGAGAGAGAGAAGTGGGAGAAGAGAGAGCGAGAGGAAGGACACCAACGTTTGTGGGTTGTGCTATGGTCAGTATAGTATATCCGTTGGTTTAATAACATCCACTGATGTGACGTATTTGCTATACTTGTACCAACATTTATATCGATGAGTAAAATCCTTATCAAAATTCACCCATTTTCGAAGAGAACACTTTGAAAACGTTGCGAGACGTTTTACGATAAACTCGTAATACGCATCGTTGAGATTCTTTTTCGCCAACTTCATTTAACCTCTTAGGCACGACGCACCACTTTAGTGGCTCACTCTATTAGCTCACTCGCTCACCATTTTTGTACCAACTGTTTTATTAATTATTAAAATAAATTTTCAAAATTAAAGTATATGTGTATCTTGTCTTTAAGAGAAATTATAATTTAATCATCAAAAACATCATTTCAATGTACACGTAATTTTCATTGAACCCTGTGTCGGTACAGAAAAACACCACTGCGCAAAATTTAGCAGTGTCTAAGAGTTTAACTGCATATCATAAACTAACATAACACCATTTTTATCCAAACTGCGAGCATTTTTTTACATATACAACGATATTTGATATTTATCGAATAGAAAGTTATACCAAAGAATGCGATTGAAAATAAGAGAGTATGACAGTATCTACAAGAAGAAGAAAATAAAGAAAAAAAAAGAAAAAGAGAATGAAAACGAGAGGATGGACAACCGAAGGTAGGTATAGTTAGTAGCGGGTAAGGGCCCGCCGTGTCATCGGAGACACGTCGTCCATGGGGAAGAAAAATGGACGTTCGTCGGCCTATAGCTCGCCCTTCCCTAGTCTCATGAGTAGAAAGATAGGAGGTGGTGGTAAGTCACGAGTAGTGGGAATGGGATTAGAGTCAAAGCTTTACCGTCTCTTCAGTCGGCCCCGGAAACGCTGAGAGTTCTTTACTCAAATTATGCGCGTTTCTTCCTTGTTTAAAACTTCGTCAACACGTGACATTTCCTTTTATTTTTTTTAAATTTTAACAAGTGGGGATGGTGTCATCAGTTGGTTTGACGAATATGAGAGTCAATCGAAGAGTTACGATTATAGAGTGTGCTTTGAAAAAACAATGTGTGCGTTTGCGAGCGTTTACGTGCTCGTGTTAGAAAATTTGCATCGAGACGAGAATGGTCAGTTTTAAAAGCAACAACGTCACCAGGTATATAACAACGTAAAATCCGTAACTATTGGGGAAATTTCATGTCCACGTGTTCATCTACCGGAACCCAGTTTTTAAAAACCTTTTTTTACTATAGTTGTTAGCAAAATATTTTCTTTATCTACAAAACAGTAAAACTGTCAAGCACGACGAGACACTTCCTGCATCTCGTCATTCCAAAGTCATTCGTTATACGCAACCCAGTCGCGTTTCAATTCGCCTTCCAACATTTCCCGAACAACGGACGTGCTTGTCCTTCCTCGTCGCATCGTGTGTGCATCGTATTCAGCAGGTGTACACTCGTGTACAATCGGTGATTCATCGTATCCAATCATCTTTCACGAACCATCCTATACTTCTCTTTGTCATACATTCCTCTTACTTTTTTACCCAAACTTACTACCATCGTGTTTCTTCGTTCCTACTTTCTATTTGTCGAATTTGTAACTTTTTCAAGTGAATACTTTTATCTCTTTTGGAATATTGACTGAAATTTGGCTGGAATTTGGCTAAAAGAAATCAGGTTGAATAAAATATTTCATGGATATTCGAATCTGTGTTCGGTTTCTTTTTTTAAACTTCGATTATGTCTTATAATCGAAACTTTGTTCGTCTTCTTATCTTTTTGATAAATGATAAGAAAGAGAAGTAGAAGAAGTAAACTTGTAAACTCGTAAACCCAGCTCAGATATTAGTTGCGCTGGAGATAAGAATAACCGTTGGCGAAGGAGCCCCCTGTGGTACTTCCGGTCTCACAGTGTCGGTGTTCCAGTCTATGATTCGGTGCGTTGCACGTTGTCATCCTTCCCCTCCAAATCCCTCGTCCTCTATCCCCTGCCATCCTTGTACTCTAATCTTGTTTAAATACGAACAGTGTGATATTTGCTGTCGTTTTACAGGACGATTAGGCAATAACGTTAGTTTTTATTTGACCAATGTAAAAGTTGATTACCCGTTAGAGACAGTCTTAAAGTGTGGGTAAACAAACAGATGGGATAATCGGTTCACGTCGACTACTGCAACAAGGTGTTGTTTCCTTTTCCTCGTAATTGTAAGCAGGTGCGATGATGAGAACTTCCGTTGGGTGTACCGTTGCTAAATGGCAAACATTTTCAGCCGATTCTAGCGCGAAACGTTAATTCTCGTGTTTGCAAAGAATTGGAAAAAAAAAAAAAATGCATTCCTTTCTTCCGGTTTTTATAAAGGAAAATGCGTCGATATCAAAGTTTCCTGTTTTATCTTGCATCGATACGAGTATGCAATACTGCGGAACTATCCTTTTTTTTCAACGGTCGATAAGAATACACCTCTGAAAAAAATTATTTCGTTTATTTGAATTTGAAATTATCTTGTTTAAGGCCATTTGTTATTGGATATATGGAAGGTTGTAAGGATGCAAAAGAGAAATGCAAATTGTCAAAATGAATGTTCAAATAAGTTTACCTCATGGTTGTCGTTTCAGTGGGCAACCAAGATCGCATTGTCAGGTGACTGGGACTTCTCCAGATAATTTTCGCGATCATCGAGGTAGTCATTTGGGCAGACATGAAGCGTTGCCGGTCTCGTATCGTTCTCCAGCAGGGCTACGATCATCTTCGGTATTGGCACCACCAGCATCACCAGCATCATCGCCGTCATCATCGTCGAGCGTCGATCCTACGGTGCAACGCGGTTGCGCCTTGCATCCGAGGTACGTATAGGCCTGCCTCCCCCCATTCCTGAAAAAGAGAATTTCATCCCATTGATAGTAATGAGAGTAAATTTTTAGTTGGATATGAAAACACGATGAAAGTTTCGTTAACGAGCACTCGAAAGTAGTAAAAAGGGATAAGTCGTCGTTTCCATGGGAATCTTTAGCGAACCGTTTCCGAGACCCATGCTGATTATGAAAACTTTTAAATAGGAGTAAGATGATAAGTAGCCTCGCATTAGCTAGCATTGTTAAAGTTCAAGAGTGAAAAGTATTAACACTTTGTCGTGTCAGCACGTTTCATCAAAATTTGTTCGTTTTTGGCGCCAGTAAAGATGACTTACATCAATTTCACTTATTGCTGGTAGTTATTACTAATCTTGTCGTCAGTTTCTAAAAGTTCTCAATCATATCCCTCTATTTTTTGTATTATTTATTTATTGTACGTTTATCTATTTATTTTATATTTTGTTGAATACTTAGTATGTATCTTTTGAAATAAAACCATCCACACACACACATTACCGCTCGTCCTTTATGGATACGTCGTCGTCACGTTCATTCTTCCAGCTTTCCTTCGAGTTAATCGGTTGTCCCTGCAGAAAAAAGGGTCGTAGCTCGTAGCTCGTAGCTCGTAGCTCGTAGCAACGTGGCCAGTAAGTGTGTCTTTCATTCATCTGCTTCCCCCTATACTCGTCCACCCTCCTACGTTACGCTCGATCGAGTATGCTCTGGGTTTTCCTCGTCGCGCTATCAAAAGGAACTTTACTCTTTAAAGGGGCACTTATATATATATATATATATATACCACCTCTGTCTCAAATCGACAAATCTCGTTAAACATTTTTTAAATCCAACTTATCTTTATCCATAGAAAAATAGACTTATTAATTTATTTATTTATTAGACGATGCCACAACGTTGAGGGGGTTATAATTATCACGGATGGGGTAGTAGAGGAAGTGGCATGCTACTATCTCTTAGCATATTTTACACGCCTTCTTGAAATACCGTTCGTAATTAGCGCCGTAGTTAGTTACAAGGAGTCTGTGAAGTTTCTCTACTCGTGGTATAGCCTTAAAGTTCCCTATTGAAATCTCTTTCTTTCTCTCTCTCTTGCTGTCTCTCTTGCTCTCTCGCTCGCTCTTGACGTTATGAATATCCAAATTGTTAGCAACGTATTTCTAGGTACATACGTAGCGCGTAGCGTAGCTAGTGGACGGGGGGGATTCTCTTAAAATCGATCATGACGAACGCGATGTGTATCTGCAACGAGAGGGGGGAGGGAAGGAAGGAGAGAGAAAGAGAAAGAGAAAAAGTAGGAAAAACAGAGACAAACGAACTCGCTGATAACTCGGGTTTTCAGTTGAAAGGAGGATACAGGAAGCAGGGATAATTTAATGTTCGTTTAATTCTCTTATCTGGATGCCTAGGGCAAACTGCGTAATAGTCGGTCGTCATCGTTCTTTCTCGTGGTCTCTTTCTATTTCTCTTTCCCTCAGTGTCACAAAGGGCATCAGCCTGATATCCGGAGAGAAACGGTCAGGGGGTAGGAGAGCAGGCAAGGGGAACAGTAAGGCACCCGGGTGGTAAAGGACAATGCGCCGTCGGCAATTTCCAAAGGGGGCGCCACGAGGGTTGAAATGTGTAAACGAAAAAGAGAGAGAGAGAGAGAGAGACAGAAGAGGGTTGAGGTCGTCGTGGTAGGGGTAGGATTTGCTGAACGTAGAGGGTGAAGGCGCATGCCAGTTTTCCTCTCGACGCGTTACGAGTCGGCCAACTCCGGCATTTTCTTCCTTTCCGCACGCCCAAAAGTCTATCCGTTAACGACAAATTATTCTATTTTGTCGATTTGTGTTGATTGTTTTTTCACATTTTATTTATTAATCGAATCAACCGATTGTAATTCGTACCAACTCGTGTATAATATGTATATATTTGAATATTTGCGTTTAATGATTTTCTAACAAATGAAATGATATTATTTGATTTTTAATCTAACTTTATCATTAGAATCTCGTTAAAGATATTCTTTCTCGATGTTATTTTAATTTACTGATTTTTTTATAAACAGAGATAGGAAGAAGTGGTCATTTTTTGTGTGACGATGATGATAACAAAAAATAAGACATTTTTTGGGAAGAACAAACGAGAAAGATGGTTAGAATTAGCGAATCGAGAGACGTAGAAAGTTAGCGAATCGATGAACTTGACGTGTCACGCCAAGTGACGCGAGTGTGTGAGTACCAGAGAGAGCAACGAACCACCAACCAACCAACCAACCAACCGACCAACCGACCAACCGACCAACCGACCAACCGACCATCGATCTTTCAAATTTATGTTCGAGCTTGATCTCTTATGGCTATTTCTCTTCCTTGCAGAGAAACTACCTTAATCTTAGACCCGAACCTTTGTTCACATTCTTTCAACCTTTTCCACCTACCACCATCTTTCACTATGCCTGCAATTGAAATCTTTTCTCAACCAGTTCGTAAATTTTCTTTCATTTTCTTCATCGTTTCTTTTTGAATATTCCTACAAATGCAACTTCTATTTCTATTCTACTGAAAAATAGAAAATATTTTTCTACCGTCTTCTCTTTATTTGGAAGAAAACAATCGATTTATTGTTAGATACTGTTTAAAATGAAAAAAATGGAAAGAAAAGAATTTAGAATAAGATAGACGGTTAGAATGTCAGGAGGATAAAATAAAAGGAAGAGGGTTCGAGATATGCATCAAGGGTGCATCGTTGACCTTGTCGATCGTTCGTCTACCGCGCTCGAAAATAAGCACCGCGATTTACCTTTTTTTCTTTACTCATAGGATTTTTTTTTTTTTTTTTTTTTTAAACCCTGTCACGCGTACTCTCAGAAATGACACTAAACTTGAACGCATATTTCTTTCGGTTATTCGTTTATTTCTCTTTGAAATATTTGTCAAATTGTTTTTCATTATTTTATTTGTTTCAAATAGTTTTCTTTTATTTTATTGATAAAACATTTCTAGTTGAAAAGTTTGAAAATTTAAACCGACTAGTTCCAAGAATGAATTTCAAATTTTGTATACTGTACCATAGTGAGTAAATAGAATATAATAATAATAATAATAATAATAATAATAATAATAGTAATATGTTATCTCTCTCTCTCTCTCTCTCTCTCTCTCTCTCTCTCTCTCTCTCTCTGGTGCGATATGCGACGCGTATTATACGCGTTGAAAACCACCATGTAGACCTTTGTGAATTACGTTACGAGTGGATATAGAATTTTGCGGTGTCCGTTACTTAATGTTAAACTTATATTAGGTCGACGTCAAGTTACGACAAGGTTTAAAATAAAAACCTTTTTGAATTTCTAGATAGTCGAGTTTTTTTCTTTTTTTTAAATCGGATGACAGTCGTGTTGGTATGATGCAAAAAGATGAAGTTAGTATAATCTTAAAAAATCGAGTTTTTAGTACAAAATCTCAATGCTTTCATGCTGTGACAATCCTCTTTGACAATTTTGAACAACATTTGATTTTTAGTTAACGATCATTCTAGAATAATATTGATAAATATGATACTTTTGAAAGAACGAAATATAATTTCGCATAAGTTTTCGTAAATAAAAGTCTGCAAAAGTTAGAATATGAGTTTGAAGATACACCTGAAAATGTAAGAATCAATGCGGTTGAGGGTAGGCAAACCGTCAAAAGAAGAATCCATCTCTTCGTCTGGGCTGTGTCTGCTCTTGCGCTGAAAAAAGGTGGAGAATGAAACAGAGTGACGGATAAAAATAAAGCGAAAAAGAAAAAGTCGAGTACCACACGACAATTTTTAAAAGTTCGTTCCATGCTTTGTTTAAAGTACGATTTACAACATGTTCACGTGCCTCTGGAATTTCCTCGAATGGTAAGAATTTATTTTCTCGATTATATCTCATATTCAATTCCTATTACTTTATTTGTTAATTGTTTCTTTTTTTTTTTATTTCATTTTATAAGCTACCGATTAAATGTCTGATTGGTGTAGAACGATGGTTTTACAGCGATTATTATCATGAATTCTTTTAACACATAAGGAATTGATATAATTTATTGATATTTTAAAAGCATTCAATATTTTATTAAGATCGGTGGTTCAGTAGTTTCAAAGTTCATTGGAAACCACAAATGTGTGTGACACTGAATTTCTATATATATATAAAGGTGTTAGTGAAAATCATGAATATTGAAACCTGACGACCGATAAGGTTCTTCGTTCCTTTTTTTGTTTTTGTTTTTTCTTTTTTCTTTTTTCTTTTTGAATGAAGAACAATGGCTAGAACCCCCCGAGGCTACGAAAAAAGAAAAGTATAAAACACAGACTTCTTGTGATTTTGATCATTGGCCAGAAGAAGAAAGAGCTTTTATTTAGAAAAGTTTGTCCGCGTTGTATCGATACATTATTTTCTCCTTTTGCTCGTTTCCCATTTTCCGTGGACGAAGGGAATGTTTCGAAATATCCAAGTCTCCAGGGCAAACGGACTTTGGACACGTGAAACGACGAAAGTAGAAAACGATGTCAGACGCCACTGAGAGAGTCATTTTTAGTCTTTTATTTTAAGAAGACAGAGAAGAAAATTCGATCGATCGATCGATCGATCGTATATTTCGAATAAAATCGATTACGAAAGGAAGAAAAAAGAAATATTTCTTTCACTTCTTCTTTGTCTTGCTCCTTTAACAACCGGTTTCTTTGCAAATCTTTTCATTGAAATTCTTTGATCAAATTCATATCGTACAGGTATTTAAATAGAAAATCCAAATTCTTATATATTAAATAAATATCAGCATTGAATTGTATTCTATTGTATTCAATCTAAGCAATAGGTTTTCTAGTAGGTAATTTCGGTAATAGCGTACCTATTCTTCTCTATTGTTCTCTATTTCTTCTATTTGTATTATTCGTACTTGGACCTTAGCGGTCCTCAGGTTTATAATATTGATATTTTTCACTAAGTTTTAAGTGATTACGGTAAATATTTAACAACATTGTAAAGTATTAGTCAGTGACTTACCACGTGACTTACGGGAGGAGGACTTTAAGGTCTAATAAACAAGGTAAATGATCAATCGTGATCATTTGAATCGTATAAAACATTTGGAAGGCGATGCGCACGTTAATATATATATGTATATATGTATGTCCCGTTTTGCTAATAGTTCCTTCGTACCCTACCATCGTAGTTTCGGAATCGCATCTGCATATAGTATCTATTGATTTTAGCATCAAGGACCTGTCCTGGTGGCAACACAAAGGACTATTTCAAGTGTCTTGGGTGTTGTATGCATACGTGTGAAACAACCGATCTATCTAGTATCTACATATGCTTTAGTAAATACTTTAGTACATAGGCAGCAGCAAGCCATGGTTTACCCATGTAAATCCTTGAAACTCGTTAGCACTTTGAGGTTAGGCTCTCAATACGTTCTCGATTAAGGGTATATTTTCTTCCTCTATCTTGATTTTATCCAATAAATTACGTGAAGATACTTTTGGTCGTTTTATCTTTTCAATATCTTATATAAAATTGATCGAATCTGATTAAAGTAAAATGAAGATTAAATAACTTTTAATTAGTCTCGATAAAAATGATTTCAACTAAATGTATCTAACTTTTGACAAAGGATGAAAGGGGAAAAAGAAAGAATAATTGTAGACGGTGTGCAATTGGTCTCTCGAATGGGTTAATTGATCAAATACATATCTGAACAACTTTTTATCTTATTTAAACCAACGCGAAGAACAAAATCTTTCCAAGTAGGTTGACTTTTCTTTTTTCTTTTTTCTTTTTTCTTTTTTCTTTTTTCTTAACCCTATCTCCAATTGTTCCATTTGTTTGCTCCGATAGATTGTCGTTTACTCGTTTATTTGCAACTTGAGTTATGGATCTACCATGAATACCACGAAAAAAGGGGACATCAACGTCATACGGGAGGGAGACAGCACAATTGTAAGAGGGATCATGCGACTTTGAAAAATGTTTTATCGTTTGTCTTTCGCCAGCAACGACATTGAGACGACGTTAGGACGACAAAAGGTGGTTCCTTCTTACATTTTTTATTTTCTTAACTGGACAAAATATTGCAACACATTATCTTCACGCTTTAGAAAAATGACATTTCTCTATACAAGACTATTAACGTAGTGTGGTATTATTTTTTGTATGTTTTTATAATTTACTAAAAAACACACTTGTTTTACAACAAAGCCTAGTAAATATATCAAACAATTGGTTAAAAGGAAAGGATACGAAAGTAAAGTAGATTTTCCTTTAGCCAAAAAACACCCTGACGCAATTTGGACCTTCTTATTTTTCTCAATTCCCTTAAGGATGATAATTTTCTGTAAGAGAAGGGAACTTTGCGAGATGAGCCGGTCTTCCCGGATTACATTAGACACGGTAATGCCGTAGTAAAAAGGATTATTTAATGTCCTTAATTAAATTTACTTTCAACGCTTAATAAGAATGTTATTACAATCTGGTCCGTTCTTCTTATTCTCATTCTCACACAGGGTTCTTCTGATAAAAAGATCTTTTGTAATATTATATTCGAGTTATTATACATACATATTTCTTCCCGTTTTTGATATCCGATTTTCAAGATAATCCAATTTTCCGATCCTTTTCTATTTCCTCATTTTCTTCCCTAATTTCCTTCCCTAATTTCCTTCCCTAATTTTCTTCCCTAATTTTCTTCAAATGTCAATCCAGACATTTATCTACATCTTATTGTACGTTCATTGGAAACATAACGTTTCTTATACTTGACTGGGTGGGTTACTCTCCCAAATGGATTGAACTCTTTTTTTTTTTTTTTCTTTTTTTTTTCAAACGAGCCCAACTCGAAGAGTCTGCTAGCATTTTTTTTTTCCAATATCATCAGCGTAAAAAAAACTAAGTCACGTTCGCAGGCGCTTCTATTGTTGCAAAATAAGGTCGAAGCTGATGTGCACTTTAAGTTGAAAAAAAGGAACCACCAGCACAACCATCGTCTACTTCTTCCAAGCTAGCGAGTGAAAAATCTACTTCAACGTACGCGACCAGCAAACTCGCTAAATTCGATTTTCTTTTCTCTTCTTTCTTTTTTAACCGTCTGTTTTTTTTTTGTTTCCCCCTCATCAAGTATCGACCATTATTTACAATTAGACAAGACCCTTGCATAAATAGTTTAACATTTTTTCTTTCTTTTTTCGTTTCAGGCTCGAACACCCGGTGACCACATCGACTCCCGGGATGGACAGCAAAAAGGTAACAAACAACAACAAAACATATTGCAAAAACAATGACTGAGAAGACAAAAATCTAAACCGTGTATATCTTGACGAAAATTGGAAATCGTACGCGTGCGATTTGAAAAGGGCATTGAATTTGTACGGGTCCATATGTTGCACGTAAAACACGCGTTAGTTGCTCGACCAATCGCGTATTTACCTACCTATAGACTGGGTACACGGATAATAGGAGGGGGAGGGGGAGGGGAGGGGGAATGTTGTGTAAAGCAAAGAAAGCAGCATAGAGCAATGGTCCTGTTGTGTAGGACGCCATATGATTACGCCACCGTACATATGGTTGCTTTCAGCGTTTTCAAAGCGTGCCGGTAGTTCGTTCATTCAACGTCTCTGCAATTTGTTCTAAACGCGTTCTAAACGCGTTCTAAACGCCTCTAATGGGAAGAGGAGACTCTGTATGTTAACCCTTTCGGCACTAACGTTCTGTTATAAGCGTTAAATAAGAACTCTCTGTGTTTAATAAAACAACATTAAACGTATCTATCAGTAGCTCCGTGTACACGTGAGTAATTTGATAAATGTCGGATATATCTAGTTTCTATTTGGTTTTTTTCTTTAGATTGTCCAAGCTACAACGGCAGTCGTAGCGGTAGGTAGTAGCGGCCAGGTGCGCAACAAAAACAATAACGATGCTACTACGGGTTTGGCGGCTTCCGTGTCTGGAATCCGACGACGAAGCGGACCCCAAGGATTGCGATCACCCGCTGCGAAAAGACCCCTATCTGCACCGGTCCACCTACAAGGCTGGCTACACAAACAGGGTTCGGAAGGGCTCATGCTTTGGAAGAAACGCTGGTTCGTCTTGTCCGAGTATTGTCTCTTCTACTACAAAGGTTAGCTCACCTTACGAAGTATTTTTCCTTTCCTGTCGATACTATCTATTATATGTGTATATGTGTTGTTTGTTGTATGTGTATCCGTGTATGAAATTCACGTGTATGATATTAATTTATTAACGTTACCCGTTAACTTTCTTTCGATAACGATTGGACGAAGAAAAGTCTGTCTGTCTGTCTGTGTCTGTGTGTGTGTGTGTGTGGAAAATGTTATTATTAAATTTAGTTTTAATTAGATTCGATGAACACTAGTCTTAATTAACGGGTTGGAGGGGCGTTTACGATCCTTTCAAAATAAGTGGTAAAGTGTGGAGTATCTATCCAATTTTACCAACAACTAATCCCTGATCTTAATCAATTTTCCTTCCAACATCTTTTCAAGTTTTTTGACGAGTGAAACGTATCGTCGAATATCTTTCATAAATAAAAACAATTTTCATCATTTGATCTCGTTAACTATAATAATAGAAACAATAAAACGCGCTTAACGATAAAAATATTACGTATGATCGTTTATTATTATCGTCGAAACGTTAACGAATAAAGTTTTTTCATCGAGTTTTTCGAGAAAAGCCCTCTTTCCTTTTTCTTCGCAGTAAAACCGCCACGAAGTAGGATCAAATATTTGCCGGTAAGAGATGGTGGTTAGTTTGAAAAACCCTCTTCCTAGATTCTTTTGACGTCCAAAGCCCTCGCGGACCGTAATTTTCAACTTTTCTCTTTATTTTCTTACCAAAGTAGGAGATAAAAAAGACAAAGAAAAAGAAAAAGAAAAAGTCCCCCTTTGCGTGTTCGTATCCAGTTCCCTCTCTCTCTTTTTCGCTTTTATATATGATCCTTCTATTTGCATATCCCCAAATATACAAAATCATCCTCCCCGTGTAGTAGTATCATGAGTCAATAAAAATTCTTTACTCCTTTCCTTTTAGTCGCAATTTCACACTAACGTGTTATGAGTAAGAGAGAGTAGTATACGGTCTTATTATAGGTCTTATAGGTCTTATAGGTCTTATAGGTCTTATAGGTTGTAATAATGCACTAACGCCCTAAAGAATACTTTCATTTTTTTTCCCCATTCCACTTGGAATCGGTCCGTGAGTTATACAATATTCTTTATATGCAGGGTGATTTTCGCGTGATCGATATCTATATTTGAACCTCGCCGTAGGTCCAGAAGAAGAGAAACTCCTGGGGTCGATACTCTTGCCTTCGTATAGGGTTACCGTTTGCAGACCCGAAGACAAGGTCAACAGGAAGTTCGCTTTCAAGGCTGAACACGCAAACATGAGGACCTACCACTTTGCAGCTGAGAATCGTGAAAGTATGAATCAATGGGTAAATGCGCTAACTTTGGCGACCCTTCTGCAGGATCCCAGTCCGTGAGTATAATATTTTATTAAACTATTTTCATCAAACTAAATAATACACCATATACCTAACTTTTATTTATCGCTATAAACTTGTGTCAACGTTCATTCCGTCGAACCTCTATTGCAATCATTTAGGATATATTTAGTTTCCCTCGTTTGTAGCTAATTGCGATGTAACTGTTTGACTCGTTAGTTGTTAGTAGTTCGACAAAGTTTGCTTCGGTAAATCCAACTCGGTTAGGTAAGAGAAAGTTTCCTGTAGGTACTCGTCTAATTATTCCTATTGGAAGCAGGCTCGGTCAGCAAGGTCAGTTAAATTCGACAAAGTTCCTACTCAAACATCTATTTCGGTGATAAGTTTGGTAAAGCACGATGGCACGATGGCACGATGGGATTGAATGAATAGGTCGAGATAGTACTAGGATAAAATCATTCTAATACATACTTTTGATTGCTTTTTTTCCGTTGTTAGCGGCGGAAGAGGCGAGGCTGCAGTGGTCATCGAAATAGGAGGACAACCGGATGGGGAAAGAAGCGCTAGACCAAGTGTCTCTTCGATTTCATCCGTATTGAATCAAAGTGCCGACGACAGTGATTCAGGTTTTCACGGATTTCTCTCGAGAGACGATCCCAGTCACGCGTCTAACAACAATTCCAGTCCTAACAGCGTCAACACTGCCTCCTTTCCTAATCTTAGCGGGAGCAACGGTAACGGAAATACCGCTTCTAACAACAACAATTTAAAAGAAGTTCCACAAGTGGCCAATGGTTGGCTGCAACAATCACCACAATATGGTCAATCCAGTTCGTCGCAGCATCAACATCCGCAATACTGTTTTACTGAACATTCGGTTTCTCAGCAACTTCAACAAGGTCATTCTCATCAACATCAAGCGATGTTGCATCAAGCGCATCAAAGTGTTTCTCAGGTTAATCAACACAAGCAACAACAGCAGCTACAGCAGCAGCAACAGCAACAGCAACAGCAACAGCAACAACAACAACAACCACAGGTGCATCCTGGTTTGATCTACGTGCAAGGGGTTGTTCAATCAACGCCTAGGAAATTTGGTCAGCCTATATACGCGAATGCACCGCCTAAACCTAGGAGATTAACCGAGGGATCCAACGAATACTCTACACCCTCGCCCGAGCCATCTTTTCGAAGATCTCCAGTCTCACCAGACGTTACTTTAACTAGCAAAAGTCCCATATCCGATTACGATAGGAACAGCGTTATTTATGCTACTGGAATGAGTCAGCCGTCGCAACAAAGTTTAAGAACTGACAAGTCTGGTTTAAATTATGGTTATTGTCAAGTACAATCGACCGAAAGACGTACGCCAGACACTTATGGAAGAAGCGCGAAACCTTCAAGACCAAACCGAGGAAACGGTGACTACGAAGAAGTCTATGGTATACCTCAACTTTATCAGAGACCAGCTGGGCCAGTCGTTGGATACACCAAAGCAACTGCACCAGCACCTATACCTATTCCCACGTATGCACAACATCAACAAATGCAACAACAGCAACAACTTCATTCACCAGTCACACCACCCAATGGTACTATTCGACTCCTTACCTTTACTTACATTCGATCTTTTCATCTTTTGTCTTGTGACGCATCTAATGAAATATTTGTTTTTGTTCTCAGTTCCCATAATAAGACAACCAATATCCCATCAATTACCACCACCGCGACCCCACAGTGCCGATTTTCTCGAGTATGAAGCAACGAGACGACCTCAGCAACAAAACCCCGTGCAAAACGAAGGTTCCTCGAACCAACAAAAACGCCCCCAAAGGCCCAAGTCCAGTTTGGATATAATGAATCCATCGGATGCGACTAACGACGGCTATTATTATTCGGAAGAAAGGTTGGTACGATTGATTAAATGTGAAAATCTTTCAATTACATTACGAAACGAACATTGTTTCAAACAGATACGCAGCGCAAATGCGTCAATCCGCCGTCTACTTACATCAAACACCGCAACACCATCAACAACAAAGAAACCAGTCGTTATCGCGAGCTACCGTGCCGTCAAAATTACCATCGGTTCACGATAGAAACGGTGGTGATATCCGTATGGCAACTTTACCCGATTCCTCTTGTTCTACCTTGAGACGTTTGCAACGGGAACATGCTCATCAACATCAACATAATATATCTACTCAAACGTTACAAAGACATAACGAGTAAGTGTTACGTTTATCAACAATTGAATGTCGAATATTGATGATAATGTAATTGAATGTAATTAAACGAATGCATTTGTCGCACGTGTATCTTAGATTGTCCAACAACGATGCTAAGTTGAGAAGATCTTTACGGGAAAAAGTTTACGAATCGTGTGCTCGCAATTCAATGACACGCGAATACGAATCGTCGACGAATTGGAACAAATCTATTGGTCACCCGAATTATGGGCTTACCATGATACAATCGGCGTGTCAATCAGCACACAGTGGTGGACCCACCAAACGATGGGCCGAACAGCAACAGCAACAGCAACAACAACAACAACAGCAGCAGCAGCAGCAACAGCAATTTTATAGATCAGCATCGGCACGTTTGCCAAGGTCTCGACACCCTGCTGCTTTGGACGAAGACGATGACGATTATGGTGGACGATCTTCCGTTGAACAAGATAATCGTGACGGGGAACGAAAAATTCAACAGGTTATTTGATTTGGAACCTTGAAATTGATTGAAAATAAAAGTAGTCAAAATGGAATAAACAAGTTAATTTAATAATTTATGTTTAATGTTACAGAGAGAAGAATCGATGAAACGTTTGTTGGAATGGAAACAACGCATGTTGCAGTCACCGCTAACGCGGAAACCATCCGGATCGATGAACCGTACCAGAGCACAAAACGAATTATCGAATTATTATAAACAGCAAGCACTTTTGGATCTGGCAGCTCACGAAGCTTCGGTATCGGAAGCTCGTCATTCACGGAGAAAAGATGACAACCACAGGTCACATATTAGAAGCAAAAGTTCCGATGGTCGCAGAACTGTTACTACCGTCTCACGATACAACAGTTATTCGAGCGACGACGAAGGTAGGGACGATTCTCCAGAACTTATTATTTGATTCATGTATCGTGACCTCGTCAATTTGTCAACGTATCAGTCGAGTGATAAGTCTTCTCGAGTACGTTACAATTGTAAGAGGTTTATCGATTACTTTTTGCTAAAATATTATAATAGATAGATAGTATCAAGCTGAGATTATCTGCAGATTATCATCTAACACTTGTATTATTTAATCGCTTTAACCACGCAACTTACTCGTTTTGAACTAAACGAGAGGCAAGAGTGGAATCTCAAAGCTATTATTGCGCAATTTTTTTCGATGCTGTGTTGTTTTTACACAGTTATTATTTTATACAACGAGCTTCTTTCGAAAAAAACAAATTCTCGTCTTCTTCACTAATACGTATCCGTATGTTGTGTGTAATGATTTTATAAAGAAAACGCGTTTAAATTTTTATATCATTTTTTTTCCCCGTCAAAATTGAATGATAATCCCACTATCACCTACTACTACTACTACTACTACCACTACTCTTTACGCATCTTGGTTTCTCACCTTTTTATTCCTATCGATGATAAATACGTGTTCTCTTTATAAAAGCACGAAAAATCAGGCCAATATCAAAACAAGAAGCTAAGGTTTATCTCCTTCCTGTCCGCGGGGCTCCTTCTTTGCTACAAGTCTTTGCTAAGCCAAGACTCGTTGTTGGTGAATGGTAAACGGTGAATGGGTAAAATGGTTCCCAATGGTCAATGGGGGAAAGATTAACAAAATTAACACTAAACCATTTAAACTCGATCCTTCTATCCGAATAATATCTTTAATAATTATTGTATTTATCTGACTATCTTGATGCCTTTTAACACTTTATTGGATTTTGATTGGCATGGGCATGCGAGAGAGAATTGACTAACACTAATGCATTCGTTGATTCTCGCATCGAAAGTATACACGAGTGCTTTGCAAGTTTAACGAGCATTTTTCTAAACGATTTCGGAATCATTGATAATTGCTATCATTTTATAAATTAACTACGTTAACTTGATAATATAATAATAATAATAGTAATATTATTTCAAGCAATGCAATGATATCTCGAGACAATTGTTCGCAACGAAAAGCTTCGTTAAACCTGCTCAACTCGATGATATTTCGTTCGTGGGTAGTTTGGAAAGATGATGGGGATTCTAACCTAAAAAAAGAAAACCAAAAAAAAAATAAAAATCTTCATGCGTTCGTGTGTTTGTTTTTTTTTTTTGTAACGGACAATTCAGAGATGGGAGATGTTAGAAGAAAACGTACGCGCAGGCCCTCGCATGCAGGAAGGAGCCCCCGACATATCGGTGACGATCGTTTATCAACGGCAACAACTACCCAAGAGAATAATAAGATGATGATACAAGGAAACGTACGTACGAACGTTCCAGCTAATTCATCAACGACGCAGTTAATTCGATCTAACAACAACAACAACAACAACAACAACAACAACAACAACAACAATGATACAAACTTAACACCTTCTTCTATGAAGACCAATTTGTCAAGCATACCACCTGACGCTGGTTACGAAGAGGTTAGTTTTCCTCCTTCCGACTCGTACTTTGTCGGCTCAGAAAATATCAAATGCGATAGAAATTCCGAGCATGATCTAGAAAGTAGTACGTTATTCAACGACGAACCTCGGCACAAGCATCAAAACCATCCCTTACAGAAGAAACCAACAGGTATATTAAAATCATCAAGCTTGTACGGAGTCGAAGAACAATCAAGTACGATGGACAACGTTGAAACTGATTATTCGAATGATTACGTTCCCACGGAAACGTGGTCTTCCCTTCAAAAGATAGTTCAATGGAACTCCAATGAAGATAAGGAAGAATGGGATTCTAACATCGACGAGAGCAAACTTATCAAAGAATTTTCTTATCAGTATATACAAGTTGAAGAGCAAGCTTGTGGAAAAGTGGACGAGGGATTGTCAAATAAAATGGAGAGTACGAATCTCGTTCGTTCGAGGATAAGATCGTTCGAATCTAATGTTGGAAGTGACGAAAGTTCGCTGAAAGAAATGTTAACCATGCAAGAAGCGTTGAAAGCATCGCCAGTTGAAACATCCGAGGCACACGTTTCGAGATTAGACTCGTCGAGAAAGGCATCTTCGATTATTCGCAGTTTTGCACTGGGAGAGAAAGGCATCGAAGATGAGTCTAATATTTCATCCGTGAATAATGGTGGTGGACACATTAAACAAGCTTCTACCGATAGTAATAAATCGGTTAAAGATTTATTGGCAGATTTTGAAAGAAAGTCTCAACAGGTTCGTCAATTGGAGGAACGCGACAAACGTTCGCAAGTTTTGCATCGTGGGGTATTCAGTGATACGGAAACGTTGCTTTACGACACCGGAAGCGATTTGGAACAGCGAGATAAGAGCGAGGAAAGAACCGCCGCCGCCGCCGCCGCCGCCGAACCATCGGAGAATAAAGTGGAAACTTATTTGGGCACGATGAGAAAGAAGAAAGGGTCTCAGGCTAGACAAAAGAGGAACAGTAAATTATCCCCATGCGATTCCGAGTTGAGCCAAGAACAACTTATCATCCAAGATGCAAATTCGACAACTACCACGAATCATCAGCAGCTACCCAAGCAACAAGAAGATTCAACCCCCGAAGAACATTATCTACCGATGTCACCTAGAAAAGCCATTTTAGATCCGAACGACGATGACAGTCCTAATCCAAAAATGATGGAGAGCCTATTTGCGAATCTAGAACACGAGGAGAGTTCGTACGTTGAAATGGCGCAGAACAATGGAAACCATTCGTTGTTGGCTTCGGGCAAGGAATCGAACGATCGCGACTCCGGCGATTACTCGACTTTGGACGCTTCCCATTACGAGTTCGTTTGCGTTTCCGATAGTAAGATGGAGCCAGTTTATATGGAAGTTAGCCAGTTATCGGAAAAGGAAGATAAAGATGACAAAGACGATGAGAAGACGTCGTCGAAAAAGTCGAAACGAAGGAAGAACGAAGATTCGGGTGGACGTATCGTAGGTAGATCGGATCTTCCAGATATTTTGACGGCTTTGAAATCAGACAGTTCAGACGCCGACGATGAATCCTCCAAGGATTTCGATTCGATAGATGCCCCGAGGCATCCTAGATTCAGTCTCTCTGATACATTCCGACCTGCGTCCTATTATTTAGGTGCGAGTCGTACCATGATCGCTGAATTACACGATTCTTCCGATAGTGAATTAGTTTCCCCGCCACCTATACCAACTTCCCCGCCACCTTTGGAAGATTTGGATAGCCTACAAGACTCGTTGGAAATGAAAAAGGTATCACCACCACCACCTCGGGTAACAGTTAGGAAGGAAAACGTTTCTAGCGTGAATACTCCAAAATCATGGAACAGTAGTAGATTGGATCATGGAGATAGGATTCAAAGATCACCCTCTCGATTTTCCGAAATTTCAGAAGAAATATCCGGTTCGACCTTCCGAGACAGTAGGATATCCTTGGAAAGTGCCAGCGGAAGCGATTCGGTATCGGTCGAACTCAGAAATCCAGGAGAACAGGCAGCTAGGCACAGGCAATTGAAGAGAAGACCGGTCAGCGACGAACTTTGCGAAGTTTTGGACAGTCTAGACGAATTTGAATCTCTTGGAAATCATTTCGAGGTCGAAGGTGGTGGTGGTGATGGTGATGGTGATGGTGCTAGTGGTGGTGGTACCAGCATCGATCTCGATCGATATCTCGAAGAATTGCAAGCTCGTGATGCATTCAACGTCGATCTATATGCCAAGGATTTGAGTTACCACAGTATTTACGGTTTCAACGAGAACATGTTGGTAGTTGACAAATTGCAAAAAACAACTTGTCAAGATCTAGCGAGAAAAAGGAGTACTTTGAACTTTGGACAACCTCTTCGTTACGATACCAGAAACAAGATCGGTTCGGCAAGTAGTTTGCCGTCTATGAGAGTTTGCGACGTACCACCTGTCCCCTCTCATCAACACTCGCAATCCTTCACGGGAGACGCTCATTACGAGAATATTTCGAGTTTTTCGCCATTGAGATATTCACCTGCCGTTCGTTCGGACAGCGAACAATTTTCCTCGCGAGATGATAGAACTACTGCTACTGCCCTAATAGAAGATCTTGGAAGATCTTTAGAAAACCGGGAAAATAGCAACGATCTCGGTTCCAACTTGGCATCGAATCGTTATCCCAATGTTTTGCTCAATTGCAGATCACCTTCCAACACGGATCAAAAATCCCAGTCGTCGTATTTGTCGTTTTTAAACGGTTCCGAGCAACGCGTTCAAAGCGATCAAACCGCCGTCGCCGCCGTCGCCGCCGCCGCCGCCGGAGGAGCTCCGTATTATTACTCGGATCTTCGTGGTAGCTCAGGAAGTAACAAGGATAAACCGATCGTGGGTCACGGTGGTCACGGTGGTCACGGTGGTCACGTCTCGAGACTACCGCAATTGAATAATCAAAGAGACGACGCATCGGTGATGAACAAAAGGAACGATATTGGTCGTATAATCAATCCAATAGCCAGACCTATGCCTAGACAAATTCAAGTCGAAGATATTGACGAAGCTAGACGCATAGCGGCAGAACTGAGAAAAACAACTTGTCAATTGTTGGGCGACACCAAAGCGGATTTGGTAGATAAAAGAAATTTCTACGAAGCCGACACCCTTCGTAGAGTCAAATCGACCGATCCTTTGCCGGAAGTTAATGCGAGAAATCTTTATCCTCACGGATTACGGGACAAAAGTGACGATGGTAATGGCAGGACGAATGTCGCACCAATTGACGAGTCAACGCAAGACCCATCTCTCTTAGCTCAAGCTTCTCATCGAAGATCCAGGTCCTTGGAAGGACTTTTAGACGACGCTGGTCTTCAGGATCTGGTAGAACAAAGAAACCGAGCTAATCGTTTGTTGGCCTTGTCGACTAGGCAAGCAATCGAACGTACACTGCAATCGAACGCATCCAACAACATCCCGTCGGATGAACATTGTTCGCAAAATTTAACCGGCAATGATTTCAACGTCGTCGATCCTTGGGAACAGGATTCACTTTGGCGCGAAAATCTTCGCAGAGCTAGCTTGCGAAATGCCAGATCTTTGGACAATTTGGACAGCAGGGAAACCGGCTCGACACCTGCCGTCGTCGGTTCGTCAACTTCCTGTTCCGATAACAAAACTCGTCCGAAAATCACCCGTGGTGCGACGTACGTCAACGACAGCGTTGCTATTCGTAAAGACAATTATTTGTCATCGACATTGGAAAGGCCTAGAGTTAAACGAAGAATTAACGAGGAAGATAATAATTACGACAATTGGGATTCGACCAGAAACGGACAAGTTCATCCGAAAGATGATCATGTTTTAGTTGAATCTAGCAAACTTTCCACAACACCAGCTGGAACCATTGAAGGTTCCTCCAGTCGTGTAGGAAATTCTGCAACGAGTTCAGCATCCTTCGAATTAGATCGAGAGAAGTTACGACAATGGGATTTATTGTCGAGCGCTTGCTTGCTCCAGGAACAACAACTAAATTCTACGATGACAACAACTGCAACTACGACAACTACAACAACGATAACTACAACAACGACAACTACAACAACGATGACGACGACGACGACAACGACGACGAAGACAATGATGACAACGATGACAATCGAGTCAAAAAACGTAACTGGGTCTCTCCCTAACGTTTCAACGACAAATAACAACAATACCACCGTACCTCCTGGCACCACCCATACTACTGAAGCATCGATTATGACGGAAACTATAGATAACGTGAAGGAATGTCATCGAAGTTCAACTATTTCCTCCTCAGAGACATCGAAAAGGCGAGAAGCTATCGAGACGAAAGACTCGCGTAACCGGGCTACAGGTGAGTGGCTCATGAAGACCGGTGCTGCAGCCTTAGGAAAATAAGGCAAACAACACCGTGCGTGGGACTCGTGGGTCGTGTTCCAAATTCGACTATTTCATTATTATTATTTTCATTATTCTATCCGTTTTTTTTTTTTTTTACTGATTTTGTCTTTCGTCTCGATTCAATTCTCTTCCTTTTTTGTATTTTTTTCTATTTTCCACTTGCGTCTCTCGTTTTCATTGTATTATTTTTAATTGTATTGTACCTGCGTTTTAAAGTGATACTTTTCGTGGCTCTTGTTTTTTTCTTCTTATTGTCATGAACCGCGTTCCAACTTGCATATCGAGCCCTATCCCTTTCACTTTTTTTTTTTTTTTGAGTAAGTTAGATTGTTTGTAGATCAATGATGCGTTTTGTGTTGTCATCCTAACCTCGTAAAGACCGGCTGCTTTACGATCAGTGCGAGTTGGAACACGGCCTATGACGCCGCGTTAATATTAATTTACTCTAATCCAATTATCGTTTATTTTTCTCATGTTTCTTGTACCTTTTTTTTTTAACGTTTAATAGCCACGATCGGTCACGAATTGCAAACGAATTCACAACTCGAAAAACTTAGACGACTATATTTTCTTACATTATTCTATTTTTCACAATATAATATAAATATCAGGAAGAAAGTTTCTCAATCAGATTTGTTTCTATTTCAAAATCACGGTTGAGAAAAATTTGATATGAAAATGATGTAGGGCTGTAAATAATTGACGCTTAGTATAACGCGACGATAATATGTATACATGTATACAATATATATATATATATAGTTTTATACAATAGTTTATAAAGCGACGATTTTAATTTAAATTTTTGTTTTTTTTTAAACGATGTACATAAATTTATTTTATAGCATTATATATGTGCGACACTGTATAACTTTAAGAAGAAAAAGAAGTAGATAAAAGTAAGGATGAAAGATAAAGAAAAGAAAATTGTTGATAGAAATTAAACGAACGAGGGAAAATAATTGTATGAAAAAAACACAAGAAATTCCTCAATGAAACATTCGTTTTTAACGATGAGAACAGAAGCGGTTGAATTATATTTTATAGATGTTAAAATGGATAGAATTAAAGTGACGACGCGCGCGTAGATTGCTGTGCGTCATCGTGCACTATGCGTTTAGCGAGAAAAAAAGGTAAGTTTTTTTTTTTTAATTATTTATCCCGTCTGAAAGTTTGAGGGGAAACGTAGATGAAGAATGAATTAAACTAAACAAATAAATGTAGGATAGTCAGATGTTGAAGAAATTGCAAAAGAGAAAGGTAACGTAAATAAACAGTCAACTTTGTTTCACTTTTTGGGGATAATACAAGTTCCATCAATCAATTGTTGCAAGTGTTGCAAGTGTTGCAATCTATGCAATATGGGTTTATTTTATTATTTAAAATCCTGTGCCTCGACAAGTTTAAAGGGATAATGGGAATGAGAAAGAAATGGTGTCTCGTGCCTAACAACGAGTCCATTCACCCGTGCAAGGAGAATGCGTTGTGTTTGGTAGTAGAGGGCCTCAAAAATAAGGTGATTAAATTCGTAGCTGGTTCCTACCACCTCCTCCTCCTCCTCCTCCTTCTCCTTCTCTCTTAGGCCTACTCTCCTCGTGTACATTCTTTCTCGCTTGTCCAAGAAAGAAAGAAAGAAAGAAAGAAAGAAAAGGAGCAAGTTCTCTGGCCGCTATCCAAACGGGTTCGAGGAGGATGTTGCTGCTGCTGCTGCTGCTGCTGCTGTTGTTGCTGTTGGTGTTGCTGTTGGTGTTGCTGTTGCTGTTGCTCGAAGGCCGAGATAGAAGTTACGTCTTCCCCCTACCTCGTACCCTCTACCCTCTACCCTAGTTGATGGGGAGAGAGGGGAAACAACCAAATCTCTCAGCATAAGTTCTGGATTATGTATTCCCAAGATGGTAGTACAAATAGCGGAGTATTATTTTTCTTCCATCCTGTCCCAGGATAAATCCAAAATAGGAATATTCTTCTTGCATTATTATTATTATTATCATCATCTCCAAAAGAAATAATCTTTTATATTATAATTGATGGATCTAACTAAGCGTTTTTTTTTTCTCTTGTCACAGAATGAAATATTGTCTCCAGACGTTTGCTTTATTTCTCCGTATGAAAAAGTACGGAGATTTTTGCAATTCACTCAAATACTTTTCTCCGTCATGCATCGTTTTAGCGATTTCATTTTCATGCTTTGGAACTTTATTCGAGGGTACTACTCGAATGCTACTCAAGTGTGTGCACTTAAGTTTTATTTAAAATAAACATTTGTGAGAACCGTTAGAATTCAATCGTGTCGTGGTGACGTTCTGCACCAGACGTTGCATGACGGAAGACTATTCGAGAATTGTACTTCTATTTTTTCATTTTTTCGATAGTCAATAGAAACGTTTTTAAAGTTACGAATCAACGTGAACTTCATTCTTTATTTTTTTATATATCTTTATATCAAAAACATATATATAGATATATATTTTAAAGAAATTTCTTTGACTACAAATTAAACTCATGTTAGAGCTGAGATGATTGGAAGACGTCCGATTACAAAAGAGAGTAATGTAACGAGAGAAAAAAAGTTGATTTTAATTTTCTAACGAGGGTAGGAAAAGTGGCAGTCCGTTTACAACAAAGTCACGTCGTTGGAACGAAAAAAGGGAGAGAAAGAGAGAGAGAGAGAAAGAGAGAGAGAGACAGGATGGGAAGATGAGGTGAAGGATGAGGAGGGAGGGAAAAGGGGTGGAGGAGATGGAGAGGTTGCCGAGTGGTCCTTGAATTTTTCTTTCTCTCTTTCTCATCCTCTCTCTGTTAGCAAAAGGCGCTCGCGCGCGTTCATGTAAAACGTAGTGGACACACAAACACAAACACAAATACGCAGACACTCGTACGTAAATACGATCAGTGTGGTGCACGTTCTTTACCGCTCACTTCTTACGTCAGTCAGTCAGTCAGTCAGTGTCAGTCAGCCGGTGGTGCTCCGCGTGTTTGGACGTACTTTTTCAATCTCTTGTTGATCATTGGATTCATTCGCGTTTAAAAAAAAAAAAAAAAAAACAGAGAAAAAAATCGAAAAAAAAGGAAAAGGTTACTCAAGCACCGATCGTTTAACATTGAATAAACAATTGATATTTAATATTAGGATGAACCAAATGTTCGTTCACGCATTTTATTTCTGTTGCTTTAAATAGTGTAAGTTTTGTTTTTTTGAACGTTAATACAATTATTATTCTTTATATGTCAGTGAAATATTAATAAAGTAAAACACGCGAACTTTTTTCATTCATTCTAAATAATTTTCATCATTTTGTTGAAAAAGTTAGAAGCCGATAAAAATTAATTGAGAAAATTATAGGTGTATCGATTAGTGTTACGGTTTGAAATGTTCATTTCTCGGATTAATTTTCAAAGTTGCAATATCTATAATAGCAAAACATCGTACGTCAAATGAATATTACCTCTCGCGAAAAAAGAAAACAAACACCAAGTGTCTTTTAACAACACTTTTCGTATTTGCGTCTATTTCTGTTTACAATTACTACGACGACGACAACGACAACGACAAGGAAAGAAGATATTTTGACTATAGTGATGTGTGCCTAAAAACTTAAAAAAAAAAAAAAAAACCATTAATAAGAAACAGTGATAGAGAAATGGGTGGAAAAGTTGGATTGATTTGTGGAAGTTGTTGGTCAGGCAAGTACAGTACGTACATTTTTTTTTCTTTCTTTTTTTCTTTCTTTTCCATCAAATTTGACCATTTTCCAAATCGCCAAGATTAGATTCGCTCTAAAAACAATCTAAATGAAATAATCATTTCAACCTAAGTTATTTTATTCTACTCCATTTATTATAATAATTACAAAGTTATCTGGATCATTGCACCAATCTAACTTTCACGTGGATACAATGAATAAAGCAGATTGTTTAAAAATAATTAACTAATTATAGTTTTAGAATTTGGAAATTATTCCATGTTAAAAGGGGTTCGTCGAATTTGACGATGAGAGTGAAATTGAATCACATCAATTATCGTTATCAGTGTCCCTCCCTCTCCCCCTACTCTCTATTCGATTTTCTTATATTAACTTTCGCATACTTAATAAATATTGTGTATAATAGGAGAATGTCGTGCATTATTAGATATAGGTAAAATACTCGACGTGCAAAATCCAGTCGAACGAACGAGTACCGTTATCTCGGAACGCTTGCGTTCCTCGTCCGATGCTCGTCCGTTTATAACATTGTATTTAAAAAAAAAAAAAAAAAATTTTACCAATAAATCTAGAAAATGATTGTACCTACGAAAGAAATACTAATGTTATATTATAGTCCTGAATTTGTCATGCAACTTTTTTCTTATCCACTTTCGGAGCTATTTAAGTGGCAAGAGCTGGTGGTGAATCATCCTTATACAAAACTTAAATATTAATTCCTACCCTCTTTTCATTCCTATCACTGAAACAATGTTTGTAAGTCATTCAAAAATAGTGAACAAAGCATCCATAAATCTAGTGTTAACTAACTTAACTAAGTGCAGTTTAATGCAACATTTATCATCGTAGATGGGGTAGGTAGTGGGTGAAATGTGCGTAAATAAAGGAAATTATCGAACAATAGATTAAAATGGGGGATAAAAGAAAATATTGTAAAGAAGACCTAGATCCGAACCTTTTACCAACTCTCACACATACACATACACAGACCCGTATATAACTTTTCAGAATTCGCCTAGGTTGTGTTATTTGTTGATTCTCTCAGAAAAATCATGGTCCTATGTTTTCCCTTTCAAAGGGATTTTTTCTAAGACTAAGAATAAAAGAAAGTGAACGTGTTCTCGCGATAGAAAGTACGAAGCTCGTTTTTAATTGACTGACTAGGAGAAGAAATATACGCGTAGCCTTTCCATTCAATGTTCAATTCAATGCCACCATCATCATCCTTCAGAACGCAGTGTCGTCGATTATGGCAACGAATGATGTTGCGCATTCTTCTCCTTCCCCGATTACCACCAACTTTGTCGTACTTTCGTAGATTTTTTTCTTTTTCTTTTCTTTTTTTTTTTTTTTTTGCACTCTCGTACGCTCGCGACGGAATCGAATCGATCATCAAATGATTCCTACAAATAACTTCCAATAGTATTATAAAAAAGGTTCTGTGTTGTCAAGCGCATGAAGTTGATATAAAAATAGATTTACGTATAGTATTCTATGTAGTTGTTCAAACTTGATCACAAAAATAAAATCGCATAATTGTAGTTTCTCTCTCTCTCTCTCTCTCTCTCTCTCTCTCTCTCTCTCTCTCTCTCTCTCTCTCATTCGGCACAAATTGTAACGCGCGTGTTAGAAAATTCCGATCGTCGTGCGAAACTATGCCAAACGAAGCCAGTTATCTGCCAAAACTCTTTTCTTTCTCTCCTTCCCCCCCCCCACCATTCAAGCGAGTATTATTGAGTCATTACGGAAGTTTACGATGCTTCATTAAAAGGGTGAAAGCAACGAGTTTAACATAGTACAACAGTTTTGTAAAAGATAACCTTGAGTTTCACGCTCGAGTATCGTATTTCCTGCTAAAATCTCGTCATCCTAATATGAATAGTTTTGTATGATCCACTGTGAATTTTCCAAACGTATAAAGTATGGCAAAGGAGCAAAGGAAGGGAGAGGTTAGTTGGACTGGAGTTTTATTCGAGTCAACCGCGACCTACTTGATCACTACAGATACCGCTACTTGGCATCCCGTCGACACTCTTCTCTTTTTCTCCCACTATACTAACTAAGCTCCTTCTCGGTTATTACCACGTTCTGTCGTAAGCGCATAGTCCTAAGATTACGGAAAACAGTCGCGACTAAAAATCTTGGTCGCAAAGTTGGCAAAGTTAAACAAGAAGAAAGATAGAAATTCAAGTTGAAAATGTCGCATTGAAAGATCATGCCAAATACTAAATTATATATATTATGCTACAGATTTCTTTGTTTATTAAGGATTTATATACTTGTGTGAACCAATACTACGATAATTTTTTGGGTGTATTGGTATTTTAGTCTAACCATGCTAACGCAGAAATTCTACTTTTACTCGAGGGAGTACCATTGACGGAGTTATGATACTCTGGTTTATCGCGATGGCGCACCTGTTACTCGCACTCGGCATATTTCTAGCAAATTTCAACCACGGCAAAAATATAATATTTCCGATTTTCCGAATTTTACTTTGTATTTCGTTTTCAAAGTAAACCTAAATCATCTTTTCACCGACCTATGAAGTGTATGTGATTTTTGACTTATCCAATGCGGTATAACATTAATTTTCACTTATATAATATATACGTTTCTCTGTTTCTTCATTAACTTTGAAAGCATACCAGCACGGAAACAATGAAACTAGAGTACCGTTAAGAGAAAAGCAAAAATAAAAATAAGCATAATTCTAAAGAGAAAAAAAACATGATATTTTATATATCAACAGGTATATCGAAATGATGATACAAATGTTTGACTAAAGTGCATTTATGTTACTCTATTTTATTTCCGATATATAATACGATCAGTCAGTCCACTTTTACCATTTCGTTTTCCACGTTTAATAGAACTTTACTACGATGAAAATATTTGTCGAGATGAAACGAAAATAATAAAAGATAGAATAAAAGATAGACAAATATTATGTACTATTCGCTCTCATGATAGATAAATCGATACTTGAATTTATCGTAAAATGTTATAATTTCACGGATAGTGCTCGCTAATCAAAATCTATCAACTTGTAACATTAATAATTATCGTTATTCTATTATTTTAACAAAATACGAGATAGAAACAACAACAATAATAATAGTAGAAAGCATAAAATGTATATCAAAGTTGAAGAAAAAAACTGTAACTTAAAACAGGACATTCCATTCCATTCCATTCCATTCCATTCCTTTCATTTCCTTTCTTGTTCTTTCTTGTTTTATTCGATTACTATCAGCTGATACGTTGAAACCACCATGTAACGACCGTAGAATCTTTTCTGTCACGAATTGAATTGTACCGCAAAGGGTTAATGGCCCTTAAAAGAAAGTTACGTCGCGTTGTTAGCAATTGTACGACATTATGTTCATAACGTGTTTCCTACTCGTAATGAATGGATGTTCTTTCTTTACTCGTTTGTCGTTTGCGCATTGCGTAGTCTGAATATAAATGAAAGGAACGTGACACCCTATATATTATAATACAGTGTACCGAGACATAACGGTCTCTGTCAGATACCTTGATCTTTTCTGCACCGATGCCAAGTGGAACGCCTATATTTACCTACACACATGCACACACATCCACACACGCACACACACACGCACGTATCGTGGGCTAATACATTTGATTATCAATACGAAATACCATGAACGATCGAAGACAAGTTTCGAATAACTTTGGAGACTATTATTAGGATATGAACTGGTATTTTGTTATTTCTGCATTTGATCGTTTCGTTCAACAGAACAGAAGCAAGCAACTGATGTTTTTTCTTTTTTTTTTTTTTTTTTTTTTTTTTCAATTGGACGAGTAAAAAAATTCGAATATATTGTTTCGATCCTGTTGAACGTTTCATCTAATAAAAATTAAGACTTCTTTGGCAACTATAAAATACAAAATTTTCTATTTAGTTGTTGGATCAAAACAATATGTTCTGATTTTATTATCTGTTCAACTTCCCTATGATACAAAGTTTGTATTTATTTATTTATAATCATTTGTAATATTGTGTTTTTTTTTCGCAGCATCCGGTTCTGGATCGGTAATTGGAAGAGATCCACTTCCACCTAGAGCTGTTAGTACATCTCATTTGGCCGAAAGAACTTTGACTCAACCACCAGCAGTGGAATCAACCTTATCATCTACTTTACCATTACCACGAAGCACCGCTAATCATCGTCAACAACATGAACATTTTTCTATTCGTCAATCGAGTCCCCAAGAGAAGCAACACCAGCACCAGCACCAACACCAACATCAACAAGACCAACAGTTGCAACAACGATTGCAAACCACCAACGATTCGCTAATTTTACGAGCATCCAGTAACGGAGATATCGGAACGAGTATAGCACAGTTTGTATTATATCTCTTACCGTATAAGTATAGTAACAATTTAGTTGTTTATTAGTTGTTTATCGCGTCCCAAAAATAAAATATATACAAACTTCATATATCATAGGGAAGTTGGACAGATGAACAAAATGAAAACATAGTGTTTTGATCTTGTTGAAAGTTTCGTCATTTTATTAGGACTTCTTCAGCTATTATAAAATACATAACATAGGAATAAATGATTGATTTTACGTGTGATTTTATATGAAGAAGAAGACAAATTCTCGGTTCAATTTCTCATATTAGACTCCTCTACAAATTGAAATTAATTGTGATCGTTTAATCGGTAACAAAACTCGACATTCGATTGGTACAACGATTGACATAACGATTGACATAACTATCGCTAATTGGTTCTATTATCGGTAGGTTATCTATAACCTAACCGATTGGAGAATACTTTAATCTAAATGGAGATTTGAATGAAATTATTCCCATCTAACTAGGAACGTTTACTCGAATAAAGTAATATTACAAATATTCTAATCTAATTAACTTTTTGATCAATTAATTTGTCATTTTTTTCAGAACAAACAACCATGATACGAAGAATCTAAAATTATTATCACCAAATAGTCATCCAACTCAAAGGTTACATTCGTCTAGCGGACATTTGAGAGTAATTGATTTGACCGAGCATCGAATTTCGAGTCCAAGCGAGAATGAAATTCAAATTCACAGTCCAAGTAAGCTCCAAACTAATCGAATTATTTTCTATCTTCATTCTTTGTTATTAGAAGCTTTCTTTCTTCAATTGCCACCTGAACGTCGTCGTAGCCTTTTTGTTGCTTTCTTTCTTTCTCTCTTTCTCTCTTTCTCTCTCTTAAAACTTGTCAGCATCCATCAAACTGGTATTGACGATCTCGTGGAAAATGACTTTAATTAAAGGAGAAAGCTGTGTTTTTTCATCTTCTCTCAAAAGTCATTCGCGCGTCCGCATTTTCTTGACATTTCTTTTCTTGTACATCAAAACTATTAACAGATTTTCTCCTCGGCACGGTTTACGGTGGCCTTTCTAAATCGGCGAGTCATTCAATTCACCTGCAATACTTTTCAATACGACGAACACCGTGACACTTGAAAAATGTCACGCATAACTTGTGTCTACACGAACATTTTGTGTACAATCTTTAAATAATAATATAATAATAATCTGTGCTTAATAAAACAACGTTAAACAATAACGGATATACGTATACACGTATGGCAAGTAAGTAATGGCGTGCAAGTGATTTTGAATGTTTTAAAAGGGTTAACCCTTTTTCCTTACGTTATTACTAAATATTGATTACTATTATTGTAAAAAAAACAGATGATTTTATTATTTTACAGTCGAAAGAAAAGGAATTGGTGGTGCGATTGGTATAGACGTGGACCGAGGTGGAGGTGGAAGTGGTAGTAGTGGTAACGAGATGAACGTCAGAGTAAATCAACGTGAACTACTTCACAAAAGGGTGAGTTTATTAGCTATATAGTTGATATTTGTTCAAAGCTAGAGAAAAAAAAAGAACGTTCGATTTTTATTGGCATGGCAGCAGAGCATGAGAAAGATTCTTCAGAATAAACGTAAAAAGACATTCGTCATCATCATCGACATGCCCCAAACACACCCAAAACACACCCAACTACATCCCACAACAAACATACACGTAACTCCTTCCATTCCATTTTTTGTTCTCTTCTCTACAGCACTCTCTCTCTCTCTCTCACCTCGATCGAGTGTAAAATCCTGCATTACCGTCCGAGCATGTAAATTTCATTAGTTCGATTAATTAAAATTTGTCTATCCCCCTCCCCCCTTATCGCATACGCATACATTCATTGCCTGTGATTTCAAATGAATATGTCGTATGTCGATGAGTCTTGATACCAAATTTATTGAGCTTTAATATTCTCGTGGAAAGTGTCATAAATAATGCAAAGCTTTTACCGACACGATTGATAGAATTTCAAATCTCGCACTTTGACAAAAATTATCCCCGAAATGTACATTACGTGTACTTTTCAAAATAGAATTTCGCATTAAGCATTAATAAAACATAATCAAATACGCCCAAATAGAACCCTGAATTATATAGACATTTGATTTTTAGTATGCAACTTATTCACTTTCGAATGATGAATAAAATAAAAAAAGACGACAACAACAACAACAACAAAAAATGAAACACTGAGCATGCACTGATGATATATCATAAACGTTTCGCACGCACGAAAATAGACAAAATGAATGACAAATAGAATCGAATCGCACGTTCATTCTCATTGTCAGTATTTTATTCACCTCGAATGATCATATAGAAAAAAGAAAAAAAACAAAAAAGAAATAAATGCATTATACGTCGATTGTTGCATAGTTGTTAAAAGTGCATTAGCTTAATAAGAAATAAAAATTCATACGTAGGAAAAATGAAAAGTTAATTTGAAGGACGGGAATATAAAGGATGACATTCCTCCTTATTTTCTCTCTTTTCTTCTCTCTATCTTACTGTAAAAAAAAAAAAAAAAAAAAAAACATAAAGGAAAAATACAAATGAATAAAATAAAGGAGAAAAGGAGATTAAGAAAATCAAGTCTCCAACAACGAGTATCTTCGGCCCTGCATACGGTTAGGGATTGGTGGTCAGCAAGGGCATCGTGCCAAGGACCCGTGTACCTGCGGGTGAACCTTAAGATGCGTTCACAAGGATCCAAATATAATTTGATAAACTCGAAAGAAGAAGAAGAAGGTTCGTCAAAGGTTCGTCTAAGGAGAATTAGATAACATCTTGCACTAATGCATACATAAATCATATTTTTTTAGAGTATGCAACCTAAATCAAAATGAAAATTAATCGGTGTGACTTTTTTTTGGTCGAATGCGGCCATGATAAACGCGAGGTCGAAGTGATCAGCAAAAAGTAAAAAAAGAAAGGGTTACCGAGGTTGAAACGTGAATCGTACAACGGTCAAATTAATTCTTTGCTGCACACGATTTCAGATAATGAAATAACCCCATGTTGCATAGACATTTTTTTATTAAATTAATACAAATTGCTTTGTGTAAATATAAAATTATGAGAATGCAGTTATTGCAATATTTCGGGGTGAGATTAAAAATGTTTCATCGTACATTACAGTGCATCAAAATGGTGGGACACATTTAATCCCAACGTACTTCAGAGAGTTAAAAGGTACTCCTATCCCCTTTCGAAGGAACCACAATCCCATGTAAATGAAACTCATTAATTTCTATTAAAATAAAATTGTCTAGTAACTTATATAATCGCGGGCATAAAAAAACATTGGTAAATTCCCTGAAAAGGGGAAAAAAGAGGGGTAAAAATGAGAGAGAGAGAGAGAGAGAGAGAGAGAGAGAGAGAAAGAGAGAGGATGATAGTGGGGATAAGGATTCCGTTTACGTAGTAGATTGTACCATGGTACATGGTAAATGGTTGGCGAAGGGAGTCGAGTCGAGTCGAGTCGAGTAAAACCGATCAGAGAACGGGCACGACGCCAGTCTCTTCCTTTCCCAAAGGTTTCCAACCTTTCAACTGGTTAATCGAGCTCTCGCGGATATTACTTTTCCGAGAGTCAATGATTGTCGTTATTCTCGTTGTCATCGTCATCGTCATCGTCATCGTCAGGTGCAATGTGAGGCCTACCTTTCTATCCCGCTAAACACTAGATCCGTGAGTAGTTTATGCTAAAACCAACAAATTTTATAGATAGCTTGAAAGTGCATTTCACAAACAATTTACAATTTGTGCTTTGTCTTGTTAATAATACCGTGTTTCATTTATATAAATGTTGTTCGATGTTGTTACAAATTTCATTCATCAATTTCTGATCAAAGATTTTACATATGTTATTCTAACGATTATATTATTATAGTTGATAGTATTGAATTTCGTAGAAAAAAATGTCGCGATCGGTTGAGAGACACTGCAACGAGACCGACGCTCCAAGTCGAATACCCGCGATCGAAAAGAAACTGGAGGACCAGTTCCTACGATATTATTATTTTATTTCGATTTAATCCTTTCACAAATATCATACTTTAAACGCGTTAATCCCGTTCTATGATATTAAACATTTATAAACACATTAATTGAAACATTGAAATCTTTGCGATCGATGAAAGATCTCAACAAATGAGTCCCTTTATTTTCTGCTCTGACGATATCCTAGACCTAGAAACATCCAATAAACAAATAAACAAACAAATAGTCTTTTCTCAGGCCGTGCCAATAAAATTCGACTAGCCCCAGGACACGCAAGAGTTTTTTTAACGTAAAGACAATTGTGCATGTCATTCTCGAATAGAACAATGCTAGAAGAATAGTTAGCGGTTCACCTACAACAGCAACAGCAGCAGCAGCAGCAGGTACAATAGGTACAATTGGTACTGCAACGTCAACAACAACGTCGACGTCAACGTCAACGTCAACGTCAACGTCAACACCAACGACTACGCCAACGCCAACCCCAACCCCAACTCCAACGTTGACCCCAACGCTAACACCCACGCAAATTGGAACAAACGATCTTGTTCGGGTATCCGCTGGCGAACTTCTCGGAAGGACACACGAAGAACTGGTTTTATTGCTTATTCAGCTGCGTAGACAAAACGCGACTCTTCTCAAGGCCATGGACAATTGTTACATGGAAATTGAAGCTCAGGTCCGATAAGATTTCAATTTTTTTTTTTTTTTTTTTTTTTTTTATTGAACTTACAATAAAAGTTCATTTGCTGAGGTCTTTCATGTTATATGCTTTCAATATTTTCGTTCAAATATTTATAACTAACTTCTTATCTTTTTCCTTTGTATAATGAAACCACGTTAGCAAGGTTTCGATGATCGTTCGATGTTAACATCAACCATAAAGTTATAGTTTTCTTTTTTTTCCATTCGCCCCTCTTGCATCACAACTTCTCATCTTTCTGGAAAAAGGATTACGTACTTGCTTGTTTCGTTGGAGAAGGAATATCGTATTTCAATGTCGGCCTTGGAAACGTCAGAACGGCAGTATACTCTTGACCGTCGTTGAGACGCGCATGCATAGACTTTCCAATTTGCGAATAAACAAGTTTGCATCCTAGCAATGATCAACTCAACGATATTTTAAAACAAACTTCTTATGTTCCTATTTTTTTTTTCATCGTAGGCGAGATTGGCTGAATTGGACACACCAAGGCGTCTGGAAAATCTTCAAAAACTCGAAGAGTTAAAGAGACACCTGATGGATCTTGAAAAGCAGGTACGATAGAAACAAAAATTGTTGTTAATGTTTTCATTTTTTCATAAATTAATAAACTTTTAATCATTTTGGATTTTCAGTACGAGAAAGGAAAACCTTTGGTAAATCTAGTCGACAACATGGTGAAGCTTGGATCTTTGTACAATCGCAATACTGCGAACGAAAGTAACAGCGTGACCAATTCTCATAACGATTTATTCCAAGAAAATGCGAAAAATCATCGGGATCGTTTGGAATTTAATCAGCGAGTACAAGAACAACGTTTGTTGGCTGAAGAACGCAGAGATTGGAATAGACTCAGTCCAGATCATGGACAATTACAGGTAATCGATAATAATTCAAAACCTAACCAATGATGAGTTTCTAAAAGAATACGATCTAACGAACCGTTAAATATTAATTTGAGTTACTTGTTGTTGCATTGAAAGATTCAACGTTCACTCGATATTATTTTGTTGTGTTGTAGGCAAAGGTACAACAGTTATACAAACTTGATCGAATACTTCAGGAAGAATCAGGTACCCTGCATAGTCTTCAACAGGACAAGGTTCGTAATACTGATATTGTATAGATTTAAATGAAATAGCAATAATAATGGTATTCTCCACAAATTTCTGTCAACTTTATGATCTTTATTATCTAGGAATATCTTTATATCTTTATTATATAGGAAATTCTAGAAAAAGCTTTGGGAGGTTTGCGACATAAATTACAAGGCAGCAGAAGTAACTTGATTGAAGCGGAACGTTACAGGAAACAACAGCTTTTATTGGAACGCGAATTGAGCAGAGTCAGAATACTATTGGCGCACAATTCTAAGGTAAAAATATTTGGGAAAATGTCAATTGATCGTTTGATCGGATTGGGAGAGTTTCGATGATTAAACTTGCTCCGTTAGATCATCGTAATCAAATGATTCGAAATTTGTTTGAGATAAACACATCGTGTGACACGCGTATGTAGAAAACAGGGACGAGTTTATTTAAACGATTAAACGTTGGATTCGTTGTTTACAGGTAAAACCGATATTACCAAGTCAGGTAAATGAAATATTTTCAAAAGCAATAAATTTGAGTTACTTTGAATCGTATCATCTTTCATAATTTCGGTCTCGTCCTTTTGATCATCGTTTTTATCGTCGTTTTTATCGTCGTTTTTATCGTCGTTTTTATCGTTGTTGTCATTGCTACATGCATTGTTCATTCTTTTGTCTTCTCTCTCTCTCTCTTTCTATCTCTCATGTTTTATTCTTTTTACTTTTTTATTTTCTTCTTTCGTGCTTATCGAACAAAGATACATTTTCCATGCCATTTTCAGAAATTGGAAGAAACAGTTGCGGAGAATGCAAGGTTGGAACAAGATTTGGTAGTGTTGAGACAAAAATTGCAAGCTTCTAGAAGATACGCTGGTAATATAACGAGAGACCAATCAGGTACAACGGCTCCTTTAGAAACGGAATTAAGAAGAGTTCAACAATTGGTTGGTGATCTTCAAAGACAAAGGAAGGAATTAAGCGTTCAAGTTCAACAACTTACTGAAAAGTCTCATAGTTTGGTACAGCAAATTCGACCACAGTCATCTCCAGGTACAAACATTTTTAAACAAAGTTTTCTATTTGATTTGAGTTGTCTGTTTGTGATCATACTAAAGTATAATAACATAATTGCAGCTCCGCCGCCAGTTCATCATTCAAAGAAACGCACTCAGAACTCTTGGTTGGAAACAGATTTAGATTCTGGAATCACACTTGATCATGGTCTTGGTTCACCGGCTAGTCCATCATTGTTATCCTCGACACATGGAAAACAAAATCTAGAAAGTCCTTATCGTCGATACGCTTCACCAACGCAGCACAAAAAATTATCTTCGCCAAATCGTCAACACGTCGAACAACCAACTGTACAAAATTCGCATAATCATATATCGTCTTTGTCGCCTCAATTACGTGAACAAATTCAACAACATCAATTGAAGCAACAATTGCTAAAAGATCAAATGCAAGGAAAGGGTAGTTTAATGCAGATCAATGTTTCTCCTTTGTACGTCAACACTGAATCCAGAATTCAAGGTAAATACTACAGAAATTCGATTATTATATAATCGTATTAAGATATCGTAGAAATGTTTATTCAATCTGTCTCTCCCCCGCCCCCCTTTAACTCATGTAGATACGAACAAAAGCAACGATAGTATAACGAGTCAAACAAACGGTGGACCTACCCTACCACCGGAATACGTTCCACCACCTCCACTTCATCCTCTTAACGAAGAAACTTCATTGACGAACGATAATTACAGACAAAATGAAGATAATAAATTTACAGGTAAGTTTTGTAAAACAGTTAGGAAAGTTCTCATTCAATTTATTCAATTCTTAATCGTATCCCTTAGGTTTGTTGCACAATCGAGAAAAGCAAGAAATAAAAACTGTCAGGATCGTTAAACGAGAATCCGAGAGACGTCAAAGAGATCGAGGAGATAGAAATGGTAATATTGGGATTCCATTAACGAACGGACTTCAGGCGCCTGGTGGAGCAAAAAGATTGTCCGACGATGACATCGCTGGTTCCCAAAAATTCGAAGTAAGATGATTGAAATTAGATGATAAGACTTATTTCGTGAATATAATACTTGTAATACTCGTCATTTGTGTAGAAGGCCCAATTGGGTAAAGTCGTTGAAGAAGCACCAATCGTTCATGCTCAAAGTACCGTACATTTGACCGAGCTTGACGACATACAATTCCAAAGAAGCATGTCTCTTCCACGAGGATTTGGTGGTCAACGACATCAACCGGGTGTTCATCATATTCCCGTTGCTCCACCACCCCGCAGCGATAGCATGCACGCTCTTAAAACAATCATGATGCGAAGACATAAGGTCAAGGTAAATTCCGATTACTCGGATATCCGGTTTTACCTTTCCCCTAATCCAATATCTCTTGGTCATCCATAGACGTATTCAGTTTCATGTTAATTTTCTTTTTTCGTAAATCCATTTTAGTTATTTTTTTTTTTTGTTTTACCTTACGTTCGTTCTGTTTCTGATTATGCTCGCTGCAGTTTGAAAATTACGATGGAAGCTCCGATAGCACGTTATCACCACACGTCGATAGTCCTACGTCGAGTTCGCAGTTGCCAATTATTTTGCCAAACTACTCGAGTTCGCCTTATAATAATTCAACTCATCAAAATTATTATTCTGGACAAACTACGAGAGGATTGAATCAACAACAACAACAACAACAACAACAACAGCAACAACAACGATACTACTCGCCACATTTGCAATACGAAAATTCAACGTTATTTGCGAAGAACTCGATAGCATTGAGTCCTGAACCAGTATCATCCAATAACGTTGGTGGTGATGTACCTGTAGACAGGTCAACATTAGGTTCTATAGTTAATGCTAACAGCACGCCGGTATCACCCCAATTGTCTCCAGTGTTTAAAAGCGAAGCTGCTAAACAAATTATCAAAGAGATGACTGAGAGAAAAGTTGACGGTCCAAGAAGAAGACAAGTTCCTAAAGAAAAGAGAAGACACTACACCGTTTCTAGTAGCAAACCCATTCTAGATCTCGAGGACAACTTCTCCAGGATGGTACACCTTTAAGTTTATTTTGATTTCTTATTTCATTAATATTTCGTCATCCTCTTTTACTACTAAGCTTCATCGCTCCGTCATCCGATTCTGCTAGCCTCCTACCCACGCTTATTTAATTTATTCGTTTATTAAAATCACCTTGTCTAGTTTAATTGCACTTGGAAATCCAAATCACTTGGATAGATAATCTTATCTTATGGTATATTATCAGGGTATGGGTAGAGCAAGAGACGATTTGGACATGGAACAAGCTCTTAGACCTAGAATCAATGCTCCGGATGTTGTTAGATCGACTTTAAGTCATAAAGAATTGAAATATAACGAAAGTACGATCGATCAACTGTTGGGTACACCAAATAAGATTGTCATTCCTGAACGTTATATTCCCGAGCAGGTAAATCAAATAAAATATTCATTAACTTGTTATACTTGTTTATGAATAAGAAAGTAAATAGATAACTTTTTGTAATACTTTAGACGCCAGAATTAACGGCAGAAGAACAAGAGCAACGTTTGAAAAAAGCCGAAGCAATTAGAAAGATGCTTTCTGAGACTACTACTGTAACTGCACCCGAAGGAACTGGTAATAATAAACATATATATTATTTCATTATTTACGACCTCTAAGGATTACAATATTGATTATTCGTCTACATTCGACTATCTACATTTGTATCTCAATTTACAGATGACAACATCAATCACGATAAATCGGACAAATTGAAACGAAAAGTAGTCGAGGAAAAACGACAGAGAGAACATATTCTTCAAATGAATCAAATTCTTGCTAAAGAAGTCATGGAGAAGAGTAAAATGGTAGCTGGTACGTCGGCCGTAAAAGAATTTTCGATTTTAAAATAATTCTAATGAGATCTTTTATTAGAGGACAATTTTGCATGATCTCGATCATCTTTTTTTTTTCTTGGTTCATTTTTTCTTTAGACCAGCGGTGTGATTACAGCATGAACACGATAATACTCGGCTTCTTATTTTCTTTTTTTTTTTTTTTTTTTTTTTTCAAAATTGGCTAGCCAATAAATGAAAATATTTGACCACGATAATACCACAAAGGTGGTATACTAAAAGCTGATATAGCAAAAGCTCGTGTTAAAATCCGTTAGTGCTCTAGTGTAATATCTCGTTGAACTATTTTTTTTTTTTTTGTTTTTTTTGTTTTGGATTCTTTCGTATTTTTTGGTTGTCTTTAATTTTGTTAATACGTAGCGAGTGTTGTTTGGATTGTTTGTGCTGTGTGTAGGTAACCAGGCGCACTGACAGACATGCTTTCTCGATTCTCCCACTTAGGACACACGCACTCCTTCTTCACGTTTATCGTTTTTCAGGTTTGTTCATTTTTCTTTTCCATCCCTCTACTACCTCTTTCTTCTAATCTCTTCGTTTTGATTTTCTTCGTTTGATTTTGTTTTCTTTCATTTTGGATCATTATTTCGTTTTAACAGCTTGTTAATCGTCGTCGATCATTCGTTGCTTGAAAAATAATGATGATCGCGTGTTCTCAACGATGATACACTGACAGGATCTTTTTATCATCGACAGTCAAAGCATTGGCTACACTTCCATTGAAGACTGAATCGAGTATGGATGAAGAAGACCTCTCACCTGTTACACCGTTGCCACTCTATCAACAAAGGGAAAATTATTATTCCTAAATTTATTATTCAGATGTCAAATGGAAAGGCAAAACGACGGATCTCATTTTTACTCGTCGATCAAGAATAGGGATGAAGAAAATGAAGTAGTCAAACAAAAGCACAATCAATAAACTACTGCCAAAATGAGACGCCCTATAAACAAAAAATAAATACGAATAAATACGAGGACAGGAAAAAATTAATTAATTTATTACTTGTATAGAGAAAAAAAACAACATGATCGTGTCGAGATACACGAAAAAAACACCATTGATATCCTATGTAATTTAGAATATTGATATGGGACCGCGATGAAATAAATAATGGCAGTTATTATTATAATGATAATTAAGTTAATGCATTAGAAATTTAGCAATAATCGTAGTTGTTAAGGTACAATAATCGCACAGCATTTAATGGTATTTAATTGAAAATACAGCAGTTGCCATAAATACATATTAAAATATAATATATATATATATAAATTTCGCATAGTAATCTATGAAAGAAGGGAAAGAAAATGATTATGATTACGTTCCTCTTAGACGTTATCGAATTGAATTTTTTCATCTGCGACGGAGAACGTTTAGCATAAACAAAAAAAAAGCCTAAATAAATGGAATAAAAAACGGAGTGCCAAAAAAATTAGGGCAATTTAATGAGCGCAGGTGCTACGAGACTATTGTCAATTACAGATCAATCGTAATTGCGTTAGCGCATTAAAAAAATGAGTATAAATCATTCGGCGTAAATCATTCGAATTAAAAAAAAAAATTAAAAAAAAATGGAAAAACTTCTTGAGCCTTCCTCTACCAAGGTTTTTTTATAAGCGCGTTATTGTAATAATATAGATATAATATATATATATATATATATACACATACACATACACACACATGTATACACCTTTTCTTTCCAGAAAGGTGTACTATTATTATTATTATTATTATTATTATTATTATTATTATTATTATTATATGACTGTACATAAAGTTATTAGATAGGCAAGTACGCAAGTACATAGAAAAAATGTATAAAAGAAAAGAAAAGAAAAGAAAAGAAAAAAAAGGGGCCTCCTTCTAAAGTACGGTCCTAAATTAAAAAAAAAAAAAAAAAAAAGAACAAAAAATATGTTCCTTCGTCGGTAAGTTGACGAACATTCGCGAATTTTAATCATATGATTTTAGATGGCACTTTAATGGATACACATATAGTAATTTTAAATCAATGGGGGTGCTCGTCTTACATACAAATTATATTATTACGTGTGCGATATTTACACGTAAAAAATGATAGCCTAAATTCTTATTTGGAGGGCTCTCGTGAAAATAAATATACAATATAATAGTCATCATTGCGTTAAACGCTAGTATACACAAGTACAGCGAAATTGCAGATAAATCTAATAATTTTAAACGTGACCTCAAAGGAAACACACAAATCACTGTTATTGTTATATCGATGAAAATAAAATTAATACGATGAACAACTTTTATCGATTTACCCGAGATAATCTTATCATTCATTGCAATAATAATAAGATAACTATGCGTCAAGGACAATTAGAATGACCAATTAGATTTGATCCAAACAAATTGGATAATCGCAATCTCTGATATATAATATAACATGTTTATTAATAATTATAATACGTAAAAGATGTATTTGATAATAAATTAAATGAAAGAGGTGTACTACGAGAAATAGTGAAGGAAAAAGTATAATAATCGCTTGTTAAATTTAAACTGATATGTATTTAAACTGGTCGTTTTAAAAGAATCTCCATGATGAAAGTATCCTACACTTTTTCTTCCCTCAGTAGAAAAGAAAAAAAAGACTCAAGTTAAAAAATAAGAAATAACTTGAAAAAATATTCTTTTTCTCTTAAAGTTGTAGAATTTCCAGTCATTGTTTACATGCTCGATTAGGAGAGACCAGTTTAGGCTAATATTTTATTTTTATACAAAAAAATATCAATCTCGCAGGTTAATCATTTTCAAATCAAATTTTTCACTTTCGCGTCCTTTCAACAAACTTAATGTTCATTTTGTAACATTTGTCTTGTTAGCATAAAGTGCATCATGCACATGCATGTGTACATAAATAGATATGTAAATAGTTGCAGTCATCTTTTTAATAAATAATTAATATGATTAATATGAAAATGATTAGTATATACGGAGTATATTTTAATATGAGTACGAGAAACGGGAAGAGGAAGACAAATAGCATCAAAGGAGGAGAGTACATAGCAAAGTTACATTAGCAAAAAGAAAAAAAAAAAGATCGAAGGACGGACACGACGACGAGGATGATGATGACGATGAGGGGGATCTCACAAAGTGAGTAAAGTGAACGAGTGAGTCTCTTCGTTGTCAACGTTGACAACTGGGAGAGGCAGAGGGTCGACGAACTAGCCAATCGTGCGAGGAGAGCCCCGTGCACCTGAATTCTAATGAGGCCCACCTGGGTATATATGAGCTGTTAGCCACGGTTTCGAGCACGATTTTTCTTCGACCGGTGTCCGGTCACCACAAAGGTGAGTTCTTTTCACAATTTTTATTCTTCTACCGATCAGATTTTGTCCTTGATTCTATCTTTCTCTGTTGTCTCTTCATTTTTACGATCAATGAAAGAAAAAAAACACACACACACACACATTCTCTTTGAAAAACATTCCAATCTTGAAGCCAATGCGCTTTAAAAAAAAAAAAAAAAAAAGCCAGTCTGACAACCAACTCGAAAATGCAACAAACAACGTTCTATGATATTGTATGCAAATTGATAGTAAACCTTTAGTCATGGTACACGTTGATCATTTAAATTCTAATATTTTTCTCTACCCATCTAATAATATTCAGGTAAATAGTCTCTCGGACACATCTCGGTATCGGTCTAAACAAAAATTTCCGATTCTAATCTCTCCCGTGAAATCTTTCTTGAATTTCGAATGTTTGCACGCGTATTTGCAAAATCGATTTTACAAAGTGAAGAGAGAAATTCTACTGGTGCGATAAGATGATGATACTCTCCACTCCCATATTTTCTACCTTTTCTTTTTTATTTTTTTAATTTTGTTTGCTTTGTTGTTTTGATCTTCTTTCGTCGTTCTAAAGGAACTGGTCGGATGAGACAAGTTAGAATACGTTCCTGTCGCTAATTTTTACCACCAACTTTGCTAACCAACCTCGTTAGGTATACTTTTTGAAAGAAAAACCAACAAAAAAATAAGTATAATATGTGTTTATATTAATTGGAGTTTCGATCAAGCAAACCCTGATGATGACCAACCTATCATCATCTCCTCGTCCGTTCTTCTTCCTCTTTTTATTTTTGTATTCAATGGTATGACAAACAGTAAGAGCCGATGCATCGCGCATTTTAATTCACAGTAACATAAGTGCACAGATGTAAATCTCAAACGCGTATTGCTTTGATAGATCGTTCTAATCCCATCGAATTAACTATAAAGACAAAAAGAATTATGAAGGATAATTCAGTTCGCTACGAGGACGATGACTCACGAATTTTTATGCATCGAACGATCCGATCTTTGATTAAATCTTTCTCGTATGAAAACTATTTTAGTATTTTAATCGATTAAAAAAAGAAAAAAAACACACACACACACAGAGAGAGAAAATATTTATAGTTCAGTTGGTACGTTAACCCTTCTCGGTTTAAATTGAAATTAGTTTCAATAGAAATATTAGGGTAAATCCAAATTTCGTGCATTTTATTTTCGTGTCAAATTATTATACTTTATACGCAACTTTTCAGTTCACCCTAATATCATGTCATTTGATTTAAAAGGATATACTTGGATTAATCTTTAATTAGAAAATTATTTTTGCATACTCGCGTGTACCCTATCTACCCTCCTTCCTAACCGGTCGGATGAGCCACTCGGATAAACCCGAGAGATAACTTGCCCCCCACAGAATTTTCTTCTAACATAAACCAACCAACCAGTCGTGTTTCACTAACATTAGTCAAGTATGATTTATCGTAAACGCGGATCATTCACGTTCTAACATCGTTCAAGAAACGTTTTACTATTCCTGTGTGATCTATTTAATAGTTCAACAATACTTCATTATTATCACTTGATTATTTAATCGATCATTTAATCGATCATTAACATAAATTTCTTTATCTACAGCTTTGAAAATGAAGTTCTCCGCTATGAAACTCTTGTTTTCCCTTCCCCTTTTGTTTGCGTATTTGGCTTGCACATCAGCCGGTGAGTATTTTCGATGAAAACTTACAGATAAGATAAAAAGCTTTCGAGTAAAAATACGTCAAAGTTAAATTAAAACAAACAAAAAATAGTAATCACTTATGAAATCTTGAATTATCTCTCTCTTTTTCTCTGTCCCTCTCTCTCTCTCTCTCTCTCTCTCTCTGTATCAGACCAGAACGCCAGAATTGTCTGTTACTTCAGCAATTGGGCAATTTATCGACCTGGCGTTGGTAGTTACGGTATCAACGACATACCGGCAGAATTATGCACACACGTGATATATTCCTTCATCGGTGTAAGCAATGTCACCTGGGAAGTACTCGTCTTGGACGAAGAACTCGACGTTCAAAAGGGTGGCTTCAAGAACTTCACCCAACTCAGACTAAAGTATCCTCATTTGAAAACTGAAGTTGCTGTCGGAGGTTGGGGAGAGGGTGGTAAGAAGTATAGCAACCTCGTTACGGTGAAACAACGCAGAGATACTTTTATCAAAAGTGTCGTTGGTAAGTTCTCCTATTCTACACTCATTTATTCTATATATATATATTTATTACAATAACTTATCTAAACTATGCTAATGTCTATCTTCTTCATTGTATCTTATAATAATTGTTGCAGAATTTATGTACAAATATGAGTTCGATGGTTTCGATCTCGATTGGGAATACCCAGGTGCCTCAGACAGAGGTGGCAAGTTTTCCGACAGAAATAATTTCTTTTATTTCGTTGAAGAACTTAAACGTGCATTTGATAAAGAAGGTAAAGGCTGGGAAATCACTATGGCCGTACCTATGGCTAAATTCCGTCTCGACGAAGGTTACCACGTTCCCGAATTCTGCAAGTGAGTATATTCCCTAGTCCGTTTGACTTACTTTCGTAACTTTCATTTATTCACTTTGTTAATCATTTTTATCCAGGTATTTAGACGCTATTCATGTTATGTCTTATGATCTTCGTGGAAACTGGGCTGGATTTGCTGATGTTCACAGTCCACTTTACAAAAGACCCCATGACAGTTATGCTTATGAAAAGCTTAATGTGGTAAATATATTTTGAGCACAAAGTTGATATTTCTATATCTTTAATATACTTTTTTTTTCCTAGCACGATGGTCTTTTGCTTTGGGAAGACAAAGGGTGCCCAGCCAATAAATTGGTCGTCGGTGTACCTTTCTATGGTCGTACGTTCACCCTTGCACGTGGTAACACGAATTATAATCCAGGAACGTACATAAACAAGGAAGCAGGTGGTGGTGATCCTGGTCCATACACACAAGCTAGAGGATTCTTGGCATATTATGAGGTTACTTTTAATTATATGTCATTTCACTCGCGATCAATAAAATGTTGTCAAGCGCAAGTATAATTAGAGGGAAAATAATATCGATGTCATACTTATTTAGATCTGCAAAGAAGTCAATGATCCAAAGTCTGGCTGGACTAAGAAATACGACTCCATTGGCAAAGTACCTTATACTTACAAAGGTACATTTATTTTTAGAAAAGATACTAATTCGTAATGATAAACTGGAAAATATTATAAGTATTAAAAAACTTTGTCTTCATCCAGAAACACAGTGGGTTGGTTACGAAGATCCCGACAGTGTTAAAATCAAAATGGACTTTATCAAAGAACAAAGCTATGCCGGTGCCATGATTTGGGCTATCGATATGGACGATTTTAATGGTCTCTGCGGAGAAAAGAATCCTCTCATGAAAGTCGTTTACGATGGCTTGAAAGATTACAAAGTTCCTAAAAAAGATCATCAAACTACGCTTACGGTAAATAATTAATAGACAATGAATTAAAAGACATAGGACACATTGAATATCGGTTTTATTTGTTGTCCAGCCGGAATGGGCAAGGCCACCAAGTACAACATCTTCCCCGTCGAATAAACCTGAGACGACAAGGGATACCGAGGAAACTACTAGGCCAACTGTACCAACAGGAAAACCAAGTTCTAAACCCACCTCCACTTCTAAACCACCATCACCGCCGGTTGATGATGATGAGAAAGTTGTTTGCGAAGGCGAAGAATATCTTCCTTCGAAAAATTGTGCCGTGGTATGTATTCATTATCTCTCTCTCTTACACTTATCAATTTCATCTGAATCATTTTATCAAGATAAAAAAAAAACGAAAAAGATAAATTAATGAAAAATAATGTTATCGTATTTAATTGGAATTTACAGATTTTTATAATAGATTTGTATTTATTGAATTAATGAAAAAAAATTCCCAGAAGACGGACGGGATCATTTGTCAAAATGGCGCCTGCATTTCGATCCACCATTCCATTTTCTCTTCTTCCTTTATTTTATAATTACTTTCTAAGCAATACTTTAGTCCCTTTAATTAATGCATCATATTGTAATATTATATTTGTTCTTTTTGATCTGCTATAATATATAATGAATATTTTTGGATTGTAGTATTACCGATGCGTTTTTGGAATTCCTCGAAAGTATCAATGCCAGGATGGTCTGGTCTACGACACTAAAATGCATGTTTGCGTTTGGCCTCAAACTGCCGATCGAGAGGAATGCAGAACTAAATGAAAAAATCAACGATAACATGCTACAAACGTGAACAACAAGTTTTATATATCTTTAATATAGGAAACAAAAAGTAAAAGATAAAAGTGGGAAATAATGTAATAAATTGTATACCCTCCCGTATCTTTTCCCATCTCCTCACTGAAATTATGTTGAAGCATTCATTGGTACTACCATATTATAATTATCATGATAACTGATTTAAAATAATGAAATTATGATATTTAGGATATTTTTATGATTCTGCGAAAAAAAGAAATGTTTATCAAGACCAATAGAATTTTTATTCGACTAGTAAGACACCATAGAGTAGACACCATTCATTATCCACGGAAGCCACTATAGTGGCGCGTAGTAATTTAACTTAATTTAATAGAACATTAATTTGAATGACCTCGAAAAAATATCACGCACGTCACGTCGTATCTACAAATTAAAATTTAAAGATTAAAATAAACACTTATCTTACCAACTTCAAGCTGTGCTGTCAGATCGTGGGTAAATCTTACCCTCTCCCTGTGCCACTGGGATTGCACACAATGAAAGTTATCCATGTCCGTGTGTTTGGGATGTCGAAAGAAGTCGAGTGTAACCGAAGTCATGGACACGAGTCGCTTTCATAGTGTGCCACTCCGGCGTGCCCGCCAACTTCGGTTACACTCGACTTCTTTCGACATCCCAAACACACGGACATGGATAACTTTCATTGTGTGCAATCCCAGTGGCACAGGGAGAGGGTAAGATTTACCCACGATCTGGCAGCACAGACTTCAAGCAACTGCTTTTTCCCCACCACCCACACTTTCTATCGTTCGATAACAAAAATGGCGCACACGATATCGAGATCGAGACTTGTATTGTTCGCATTAAAGTATACAAATCGAATAAAACCTCGTAACTTAATACCCATTAAATATCAACGATTATGTTTCCACACAAATTGGATTTTGGAGGGTATGCAATTTATATAGAAATATGAAATTGATATTACATTTGAAGAGGTTATGTTCTTATGAGATTTAAATCCTTCTCGAGTAAATGGTTAATAAATCAATGTTTATTAATCAAAAGATTATGCTTGAAGAATTGTATTCCGTTATATGAACGAGTTGTCCTTAAATAATTAAATTAAATCTACATTTTGTTCTAAATAACACAATAATATAATTCCACAATTATGATTATGCAATCTGATCAGAATAAGATGATCATAACTGTCAGGAAAATGTTGAAAAAAAGTAGTTTATTTTCTTTCTGACATTATACATTTAATAATTATTGTTCTACTCGTTTAGCGAAAGGGAAAGAATTATTCATGCCATCGTTATCCCCAACCATGGAAAGTGGGACAATCGTGAAATGGTTAAAGAAAGAAGGTGACAAAATTAATCCCGGAGATGCTATAGCCGATATTCAAACGGATAAAGCAGTGGTTGCTATGGAAGTAGAGGACGAAGTAGTCCTTGCCAAAATTATTGTAAGAACATTTCACTTATTTCCATTATCCTATTTCATGTAGTAATACTTTAAGGTAATATTTTGTTGTTGTCATTAGGTACCAGAAGGGACAAAAGACATCAAAGTAGGAACGTTGATCGCTCTTACAGTAGAAGAAGGTGAGGATTGGAAATCGGTAGAACTACCCGATGCTGTTTCTTCTTCAACACCTACTGCTCCAACACCTTCTGCTCCAACACCTTCTGCTCCTTCCGTAAGCCAATCGGATGAACCACCACCGCCAGGACAGTACGTAAACTGAAATTAAGTATTAATTATAATGTGCACGAAGGAAATATACAATTTTTGGAATATATCTCTTTCAGACAAAATGTTTCTATGCCTGCACTGTCTCCAACCATGACAACTGGTACAATTGTTAAATGGTTAAAGAGAGAAGGCGATGAAATACAACCAGGTGATGCAATAGCCGAGATACAAACTGACAAAGCAGTGATGACTTTTGAAATAGAAGACGAGGCTATACTTGCTAAAATTTTGGTAAGGAAAATGTTCTTCTTATTTCTTTTGTATAATGTTACTCTACGTTTATTCTACGTACATATTTGATTTTGTCTAATAGGTACCAGAAGGCAGTCAAGTGGAGGTAGGTCAATTAATTGCAGTTACAGTTGAAAAGGGAATGGATTGGACAAAAGCTGTCATTCCACAAACACTTAAGGCTACTACTCCAAGCCCTGCCCCTGCAGTTCCTGCTAAATCATCCAGTGAAAAGGGACAGTGCGTATTGTGATTTAATATATTTCCAAGTATACAAAATAAATCAATTTTCTTGATACATATCAAATGTTTATGTATGTTTATTATTTTTCTAGGGTATACGGATTGGCAGTTAAACGACTGTTGGAGGAATACGGTCTAGATCCTAATTTTATTAAGGGTACTGGTCGTCCTAATCGAATTCTAAAAAGTGACGTTCTATCATACATAGAAACAAATAACATTAAAAAAGTTCAACTTAAAGGTGATACTGGTAAAGATTTGTCAAATCAACACTTGCTGGTGGAATAATAATAATAATATGTTTAAGTATCATCTTTGACTGTTATTTATATTTTATAGTTGCACCAGGAAAAGTTGAAAAAGGTAAAAAGGCAGAGCCTATGGTAGTACCGGGTCGTCCATCGGCTTACGAAGATATACCTGTATCTAATATTCGAAGTGTCATAGCTAAACGTCTTGGAGAATCCAAAGTATGTGTCATGCTAGCAATATATTATACTTTGTTTTATTTTTATTAAGTCCATTTTTCATCTATTAAAAAATAAGTCTTTCTTTTCAGTCAATTATACCTCATTCTTATTCGACTATTGACATCAAGATTAACAAACTAATAGAAATACGAAAGCAATTAAAAGAGGATGGCATCAATGTATCTGTCAATGATTTCATTACAAAAGCTGTATCTCACGCGCTTATCGAATGTCCCACAATTAACACCTTGTATACGAATGATAAAGTAAGCGTTTATAATATAATTTCATAATTGAGCGCAGACGCCTAATTACATTATGCAATAATTGACATTATTTGACATTATTTGTTTTTAGGTCGTGCGTGCTCCAAACATAGATATATCTATAGCAGTTGCATCTCCTATGGGTCTAATAACACCAATTGTATTTGATGCACCGTCCAAAAGTTTATTAGAAATTTCAACAACTATTAGAGAGCTAGCTGGAAAGGCAAAGGCTGGGACTTTAAAGCCACAGGAATTTCAAGGGGGATCCTTTACGTAAGCAATTTAATACGTAGCAATTTAAATTTAATTTACATTTCTGTGTTCTTTTGTAGAATATCCAATTTAGGAATGTTTGGTATTAAAGAATTTTCCGCCATCATAAATCCTCCGCAAACGGCAATCCTTGCTGTTGGAACAGGACGTTCGGAATTGAGTAAATTTCATGAAAAAGACGAAAATAAATTTATGAACAATTAACAATATACATAACGGTAACAAAATGATATATATTTTTGTAGGTGATACTTTGGAAACTGTCACCAAAATGATGGCAACATTGTCGTACGATAGACGTGCCATTGCTGAAAATGATGCAGCTGACTTTTTAGCAGTACTCAGAGCTATGTTAGAAGACCCAACTTTTCTTGCTATTGGAAAAATTCAAGAATTGAGGCATATGAACGATTAAACTTGGTAATAATAATTAGCTATGAATCATTTTTAATTGATACGTATATCTACTTGTTGTTGTTGTATACATATGACTCTGTTTTTCTCAGCAATGTACATGTAGTACATAAGGAGGAACAATGATAAGATTACATAAATCTTTAGTAAAATGCAAGTATAAATAAATGAACGATGATATAAATCGATGCCGTCTCGTAACGTCATGTTTCAAAGTTACTTTGGGAAAATTATATGTAGTCTATCGTTACAATATTTTCGTCTGATGATCATCAAAAGGATTTACGATATAATCATCGAATAAATGTAATGATAGTCTTATTTACTGCCAAGTTTTAAGTACAATGATACTTAAAAATAAAAATTGCATATATGTAGCAATATTAATTTTTATCAATTCATGACATTTTATTGTTTTGTTCTTGAACAAATCTGTTCTTAGAATCTTTTAAAAAAATTGACAAACATAATGATCGATCGTTGATGCGTTTACTTTGTACAGTTTTGTACATTAATAATTCACGTATCGTGTAATAAATTGCTTTTCATGTATACTTACACGAGTGCGTGATATCACACTTCCGTTGACAAGATCGTCATCGGAAATCGTTAAAGTAGAGAAAATAATGTTAACACATTAAGATAATAAGAATACCCATGAGGATAGGTTTTATCGGTATACCAAGTGTTTCTTCATCTTTTTGTGTTTATATATATATGTATATGTATGTATATAAGTTTTAATTTATAATATATTCACCAAATACACAATTGACATAATGTCAACGTAAATAAGTCTCTCATTTTATTTGTACAGTTTAAATAATTGTTAAGAATAAAACGTTCTTCGAAGGAATTAGAGGATAGGATATAAAATGTTGTAATAATAATAATAATAATAATCATTTAAAGTGAACAATTTTATAATATTTATTTAATTGATATACATAAACGAGCATTGATAAAATTCCATAATGACGCATATATTCGTCGTACATTAAAGGCACAAACTCGGGAGTTCACTATTGTTTTCTTTTTTTAATTAATTAAATATGACGACACGAAATAATTGGAAATATGAAATAAAAGAGGTAAACAACCAAAATAAACCATTTAGTTATTTATATCAGGCAGCATTCACGTAAATCTTATAAAAAGAGATTAATGAATAATTGTATGGAATTAAATTCAATAGTTTACTTATCACAGTCGTGATTTTGTTTGTTATTGAAGTTTAGTGCTTAAAATTCTATCTAATCTATAGTTAGAACAATCATTCGTATTACTTTATTATAAAATTGAAACACCCTTATAAATATTGTCGATATGCGTTTACTTATATGTACAGGATAATATTACGTTATAAAACTTAGAGATAGAATATATAATATATTTGGTTGAGCGATAATATTACTCGCTGTAAAATATAAAAATATTTCTCCCCAAAATGTATATTATCGTGGAATCTGAAAAAATTCTATAAAACTATTCATATGCGTGTGTATAACTTTCCAAAAATACATTCTATGTTAAGCAGTGTGTTGCATTGTACTATTTAATACTCGCAATTGGTTAATAATGCATTCATAAATTGCAATGTTAAGCCAAACATTTGTCAATTATTTACAACAGTATGATTTAACGTTATTTATTTTAACACGGGAGAAGATTAAAAATAATTGCACTTTGTGAAGAAAGTACTGATGGTAAAATAGGCACCCACTATTTAAGCGTTTGCACGTGTTTGTGTTTTTTTTTCACTACTGAAAGTATTCTCAATATAAGTACAATAATTGTTTTGCATAGAATACAAAGATAAAAGTTACACAAATCATTTAGGTAGTATAGCATTACATATTTTATATGTACATATACATATGTGCGTATACGTGAATACCTAAAATGCAATAAAAATGCAATTATAAAATCGACGACGACGACGACCACAGCGTATATGTATGTGTACATATTTATATTGCACATGAAGTGAACTTTATAGTTTTGTTTTCGCCAATATATTTAAAACCTTATAGAACACATAAAATAACTCGTAAAAAAAAATCCAAATAGTGGATCTTACTGAAATCCATAATACTGTTGATCGTTTAGTCATTTTTGAGAAAGACATACATTGATTGATAAGAAAGAAAGATATTATATATATATATATATATATAACAGATAGTGCCTATGAAATGAATGAATGAAAATACTTACTTAAAAGCACCGTTGTGCTTAATTGAAGGATTATTATATAAATACTACTAAATACTACTAAAATGAATTAATTGTAGACTTTATGAAGAATTCTTTGCGCAGCCTGTATCAATGGCGTTAATGTAGTCAATTCTGCACAATTGTCTAAAAAGGGATGAGAAAGCAACTCATCCGCGGTTGCTCTTTCATCGACTTCAACAGCAAGGCACCTTTCCAAAAAGTTTTGAAACGTAGGACTAAGCGATTCCCATCTTGGTATGGAAGGTTTACCGATGGCAGCAATTAAATATAATGCTCTTAGGGCGGTTTCTTTCATATAAGGTGGCTCACCCTCAATCATCTCAATGGCCATTATACCGAGCGACCAAATGTCTACTTTTTTTCCATATTGTTTTCTCGTCACTACTTCCGGTGCCATCCAATAAGGAGAACCCACCATAGTTTGTCTCTTTTCATCGCCATTAATATTAGCGCAAAAACCAAAATCAGTTACTTTGACAGTTCCATTCATACCCAATAGCACGTTGTCCGATTTAATATCTCGATGAATGATACCCCTTTTGTGAAGGAAACTTATCGCTTTCAAAACCTCTCTAGAGACGGCAGCAATTTGTGCCTCCTTCATAACAGTCTCGGTGACAACATCGGTAAGTGGTCCTCCTTCCAATAATTCCATGACCACCCACAAATGATAATCTAAAAGATATGCGTCCAAGAAATTAACTAAATTTGGATGTTGAAATTCTTTGAGAACTTTGATTTCAGTCAATATGAGTTCCTTTTTTGGTTGCTTAGACAAGTCGATATCCTTAATGGCTACTTTTTGATTATTTTCAAGATCAGTAGCTACAAATACGGTGCCAGATGCGCCAGCACCAACTTCCTTACTTCTATCAAATTTAAGAGTAGGATCACCTCTTTGACAAATAGATCTCAGTTCATCGAATACTTCTTGATCACTCAATTTGACACCACTATAGTCTGTTTTTCTACGCAGTACAGGACTTTCTTCGGTTTTGATTTTGTAATCGTCTTCCTCCTCCTCCTCCTCCTCCTCCTCCTCAATCTCTTTACCACCGATTTCCTCGTAAAGTAAACTACTACTACTATTATCGTCCTCGACGTTGTATACTTTAAGATCTTCAAGAATCTCAGTCAAAGTCTTTTCAAATCTATCACTCCTATCTATGAAAGTTCTTGGTGCTGGTTTTGGCACTTTATTGACTTTAGGTGGAAGTTCTGGTAAAGTTGGTGGTAGTACCTGGCTATCAGTTGAACTAGCTGAATTGGAACTATCCGAGTCACATGATTGACTCTGATACTTCTTAGTCAATATATTATCAATCTCTTCCGATTCTTCTTCTATAAGATTCTCCGTGACAAGTGCTTTAAATACTTTCTCCTGTGGTTTACGTTTAATTGAATAATTGTAAAATTTGATAGCTTGCAATGCTGCCGCAGGATGTTCATCCTGTTCGGACTTAGATATTTGCGTGTTAAGAAAACGTATCCAGGAAATAGGTAAACCCTCCAACTGACCTGTTTCTGCATTTTTACTAACGTGAAATTCATGCGAGACATTGGTAGGCAAGCCTATTTCCGCCACTGTTTCAACATTGACACTTTTCTTTTTAGAAAAAAACTTGGTTATGTTTAAGCTCATTTTCGCGCGAAATCACGCGCTATATTTCCACCTTTTCCTCCTTATTTGATTTTTGATTTACTTTTCACTATTATTTAGTCCTTTGTTACACGGAATTATTAATTACTCCTTCATTCTTTCAATACGAATTATCATTGTATCTTTCAGACGTAACGTCACTCCTTCAACCGATAACTCTGTCTCTCTCCAACTCCTTCTTCACTCACTCCACCCCCCCCCCCGAACCCTGTTATCACTCCGCCCGAATTTCTTCACGTCAATGTTACCACCGACAAAATGACCCTAGTCATTTGGTCAATCTAGTGACACGTTCGATATCCCATTCGTAACCAACTTCATTTCGCTCAATATTTATCCCTATTCACAATTTCAAAATATCAATTAATCCCTCCCATCCTTCTTTGTCGATAATTTATTATATTATCGATAAACCTTTCCTTAATTATGATGATTTTGTCTTCTTCTTTCTTTCAGTTTTCCCTAAAGAGTTGCAAAAAAACAACAAATGTCGAGTGTCAATTTATTCCTACAAAAGAAGGAAAGATTGTCATTGAGCTCATGGTCAAAATAAAATTAATAGAATTTGAAATTTACGCTCGTGTTGTACGGAAGAAATATGTCAAAGTGTGACAAGGACAACTACTCGAAGGTAAAGAGAAAAATTGAAAATAATCTAATTCGAGAGAAAGGAGAAAGAGCTGTTGTAATACTTATCGAGTCTTCTAAAGTTGTTCTTTTTAACGCAAAAAAAAAATCGACCTTGGTCAATGAAAAAAAAAAAAAAAAAAGAGGATCGAAAGGAAATCGACGACTCGTTTATTCATCCTTGAAACGAGCCCTCTTCGAGGCCGCCATATTGTTTGTTTAACCAATGCAACAGATTTTCTTCCTGTGAGAACCAATCGGTGTGTCGGCAAACCGAAAGAAGCCGAGGGAAGCCGAGGTTAGCTGCGCGACAGAGGAGAAATAATACCCCCATCACGCATCGCGGAGAAATACATGGACACAATGCACATTTGAACAAGGTGTAAAACAACGTGTGGTGGGGGTATTATTTCTCCTCTGTCGTGCAGCTAACCTCGGCTTCTTTCGATTTCTCGACACACCGCCGACACGTAAATTTGTTTTTTGTTGCGAGGCATGCTGGGCTTGAGAGAAGAGGTCGAAATGTTCCGCGATCTGGCTTTACTGGTGTGAACTTGGCCGTGGCCGCAGTCCGCAGTACACCTGCGAAACAACAATGGCGGATACATTTGGTAGTAGTGTCATTTGGTAAGGAGTCGTAAGCAGTCGCAACGGTGGCTGGATTCGAGTACGTTTCAAGCGTACACGAGAGAGGAGACCTTTCATTTCGAGTCAACGTCAACGTTTGTTAGTTTGTCATATACACGCGCGCGCGCGCGCGCATATGTGCGTGTGTATATGCATTCGCCGCGTATGTCACTATCTATCACCACCCCACATACGTACGTGTATAAGTGTTGAGAAAGTACAGTAATAATTACAAACAACAGGATATACAGGACAGAGTTGTTATTTAATAATAAAAGTAACGTTGGTTACGTTAACTTTGAACAATTCAAACAATTCATTGTACAACAATTTTGGATTCAAACGTGTATATAAATCCTCGTATTTAAACGTAAAGGAATGAAACAATGGCGAATCTGAGACAGATACCGCTAACGTGCAGTGGACACACAAGACCCGTCGTGCACCTTGCATTTTCCGATGTCACCGAATCTGGATATTATCTTATTTCCGCTTGTAAAGGTAACAACATCAAATCCCCCTATATAAACATTGTATTTACAAAATTGTGTGTGTGTGTTATTTTGTATTAAAATATTCCTTTCATTCTTGTCTCCTGTTTCTTTTTTTTTCTTTTTTTCTTTTTTTCTTGTCTTTCTACAATCACAATCGTTCCGATTACCTTGGCCCAATTTGTTGCCTAAAGCCGTCATGGCAATGCCGGCTAACTTTTACTCTTTTATTATACATCGATTATATTGGGAATTGTTTTTTATTGTCAGATGGGAAGCCAATGTTGCGACAGGGTGACACTGGAGATTGGATTGGTACATTCGAAGGTCACAAAGGTGCAGTATGGGGTGTCGCGTTGAACCGGGATGCAACTAGAGCAGCAACTGGTGCAGCTGACTTTAATGCTAAAGTTTGGGATGCCATCAATGGAGAAGAAGTTTATTCCTTCCAACATAATCACATTGTCAAATCGGTTAACTTTAGCTCTGATTCGAATTACTTGTGTACCGGTTCTAATGAGAAATTAGTTCGTATTTATGATCTAAATCAACCAGAAGCAGCACCACAGGCAAGAAATACTTCTTTATTTATTGTCCATTATGGAACTTGTAAATAACAAATAAAAATAAAAATTGTAGGTTTTCAAAGGTCATACGAGTGGTATCAGGCATGTTACTTTCTTCAAAGACAATACTGCATTGGTTTCTTGTGCCGATGATAAAACATTAAGAGTTTGGGATAGAAATAGTAGTCAAGAAGTTAGGAGGTTAGATTTTCCTGCCATACCTAATTCTATGGAAGTATCTAAGGATGGCAGTATCATCACGACTACTCATTCAAACATCGTTACTTTCTGGGATAGTAAAGAGTATGTCGTTAAATAATGTTTTGTTATGTTTTTTTTTTTACATGTAAGATTATTTGTAAATAGTTCAAGGTATATGTGTGTCCATCTAGGATATTTTTACCATGCGTTTAATATGCGTTTAACATGCGTTTCACGTTCAATTAATTTCCTTGTCATGTACTTGTTAATTCGTTGCTCATGCGTCAGCTCCAGTCAGCCAGCCAGCCAGCTCACCTTGGCCTCATAAAAAGTATTTCCTGCATACAAATGAAATATCGCATGACTCGATATATGTCTACTTCTCAATGCTCTACTTTTTTTATTTCTTTTCTTTTCTTTTGTTTTATATTTATAGAAATAACACTACATTTTTCTGTTTCTCTTGTTTTAGGTTAATTAAAATACGTGACTTTACAGTACCAACTCAAGCAAATAGTGCCAGTTTACATCCTGATTGTAGTATTTTTGTATGCGGCGGTGAAGACTTAAAAATGTATAAATTTGATTATTTGACTGGTACAGAAATAGGTACTGTTAATCTCATATTATATTGTAACTTTGCTTTTTTTTTCTTTTTTTTTCTGTTTTTATGAAGGTATTATTTAACTTGTGTACATTTGTGATCGAATAGAATCGTTTAAAGGACATTTTGGTCCTGTACATTGTGTACGATTTTCACCGGATGGAGAACTTTATGCAAGTGGCTCGGAAGATGGTACTTTGAGATTATGGCAAACAACGGTTGGCAAAACTTACGGATTGTGGCGTTGCGTTGAACAAGCTCCAGCCATACAAGAAAACGCTACTACACTTCTTAATAACAAACAAGAAGTTCCTGCCAACTAAGTTCCTGCGTTTTTCTATTCTCAAAACTACACGATGATGGATGATTATGTGTGAAATAAGAGTTAACACGTGATATGAGAATAGAATAATCTCTTATAATGACAAATGTATTGAAAAATTGTATTCATCTGTGAAATACCGTCAAAGAAAGTATGTTTTTGAAATGATGCATTTCCGAAAAGATTTTCAGGAGACATATACCCTCCTTAGTGAGTTTTCGGTTTTTTTCGGATGTTCCAAAAAAACTTCATGAAAAGAAATGGACCAAACCTTTTTATAGCTTAGCGAATATCTAAAAAAACGTAGAAGGCTATTCGTTATTATTTATTAGGACGGAGGAACGAAATAGAGAAATATTAACATTTGTTATTGTCGTATAAAAGTATATCATTATTATATCATAAAAAAAAATGGAGGTGTAATAAAACAATTTAAACAAATATTTAAAATATTTTATTTTGTTTTTTTTATTTGATAATACTATGTGTACAGAGTACAATTAATAAATGAATATATATATATATATAAAAATTAAAAATTAAACTTCTATCATTTTTATGAACTCACAATCAGTAAAATATGTAGCTTAAAAATAACTTACCGACCGAGTAACAGCAATTAACCTTCTCGAACTAAACTCGTGCCGCCATCTACCGGTACTAGCTATTACTTAATCTTATCGACTGAGAATTTTTGTCTGCCATCTAGCGGTACTAGCTATTACTTAATCTTACAACCTGGTAAAATGTATGCGATGGCACATATTTCAAACTGTAATTATATTATTGTCTAGATTATGTTTTGTCACTGCAACTGCATTATATTCGCATAATAATTCACATGGAACAAATAAGAAATACATACATTTTTCTTGTTAGAAAAGTACAATAATATCTTCCATTAGCGTGTAGAAAACAAAAAAAACAAAAAAGAAAGATTTCCTACAAAAATAGAGTTTTCTAATATAATATAATATAATTTTATTTTAATGTTGTAGTAGTAGTTATCTTGAAACTTTAAGAACAATGTTTTATTGAAATAAAAAACATGTAAAACAATATCGTAACGAGAGTAATCTTTGAATAAAGATAGTTTGAAAAATATCTTTATTACTGATGTATAATATAGAGTTATTGAAATACTAGGTATGTTATTGTAATATCTTATTATCTTATAAGATGGCATCGTTCTCTTATCATTAGTGAAACTTATCCCAGGTTCAACTGTACACACCTTTTTCATTACTATAGTGACGACTAACTCTACGAATGTTAATATTTTACGGTTTTTTTTATCAAGGTATTCGTTTGAATGCTATTTAATACGTTGCGATTAAATACGTTGACATTTAACTGAAAGAATAATAAATCATTTTAACTATAATAAAAAAGAACAAATTTAAACGTTAATTTGTTCAAAAGTTCAACGTGTTTGCAACCATTTGAAATCATTTGAAATCATTTGAAATTATTTGGAATCTCTTTTGACCGGAAATCAAAAAGAAAGGTAACAATTGCGCTAAAACAATCACGTTTAAATTAAATAAATCTAAAAAAATATTCGAAATTTTGAGAAAATCTTTGACGAAAAATGATTAATTTAATTTTGTACGATAATAATAACAAGTGTTTAAATGTCACGTAGGACAATAATACCGTTGACAAGAATCGTCAATAAGACGAGAACGAACCACAAATTGGATGTTTGTATTTGTAATCCTTGTTAAAAAAAAAAAAAACATATTATTATAAAATATCGAATTAGGTTATTGACAAAAATAATAATAAATTTGTTCTTACAGCAATATGGTTCCGTGTAATCAAGAAAATAACGAGGATGATTCATTTACTCGAGTAAGTTTTGATTCTCAAATAATACAAAATCATTTGAAACACCAAAGCAATTGTTTCTTATTTTTCAGCGTTTAAAATATCGTGCCACTGTTAAAAATAAAAACTCATACGAATTGAGACAAAAAATGAACATTTTGCGTGCCATAAGTGTCTACCGATTTAAAGGTATTTCAAGGTTTTTCTTTTTGTCTATAAGCTAATTATTCAATTAATCACAACTTTGTTTTATGCAAGCAGATTTTGGAAGCACATGTATCAAATTGTCCGACACAGCATTGAATTGTTTAAACAAAGAAATCCTTGTCAAAACGGAAATGTATGAAAATGACGTAATAACACCCAGTAAACTTTTGGAAAACGAAACTTTCCTAAAAGAATTGAAGAACGATATTATTAGCAAAAAATGTCACAATTGGAATCTTAAAATAGATGGAACGTTGAGTGGCGAAGATTTATCAGAAAAAATGAAAATCCCAATTAATGAACAATTGAAGAACGTTGATGAAGTTATAGAAAAATCTACAACACTTTATACTCGTTTGAACGAAGAAATTCAAGATCTCCGAGAAGATCTTGAATCGTTGGAATGTAGTAAATCATATTTAATGGATACACCAAAACAAAAGTCTGTTGATTTTCGATACAATTGTTCATCATTAGCAAGTCATTCGAAGAAATTTTGGAAAAAAAGATTGACCAATTCAATGCCAGGTGTACACCAAATTTTCCAACATATTTCCAAAGAAATGGATGATTGTTGTTCACCAAATAGAAAAAATCATATTGCTAACAAATTAGACGAAGCTATGCGATACGAAGAAACGTTTTCTTCCATTTATGCCAATATCGAGAACGTTAATAAAAATAAGAAAAAAAACATAGAAAAACCTAAACGAATGAAACCAAATTTAGAATCTACGATGAAATCATTAGCCGCGGATTCAACGAAAAAACCTGAATCACCATTTTCAATACCAAGTTCGATTTCAACTATACTTCCTATTTATTCGTCTAAATCGGAATTTGGTGAGAAAAGCGTAGACAAATATTCTTACGGTAGTTCGGAAATGACTGAAAGTATTTTACCATTGGAGATGCACAAATTTCTCGACAATGCGCTTAACAACGATTTACCTAACAACACTACTTCTTACATCTTTCATTCAACTTGTAACAAAACTTATAATTTAACTAATTCTTACGAAGACAACGGAAATCATAAAAACATCGATAAATCAAAGACAACTCCTACGAATGAGGAGACGGTTAATGAAAGATTGTTGTCAAGCGAACCACCACCACCAAGAAAAATCAATAAAAAAACCAAATTGCTCAGATCTTTTTCGCAAGAAATTAATAAAAAGGTATTCTATAGCAAACAGGTAAACATTCGTACCGTACAAATGTGTGTGTGACATTTTGTTTCTTTTTAAATAGGGATCATCACAGTCACGCTCGAACATGGAAGGAAGAATAATTGGTGATTCGGTTATAAAACACAAAGATAAAATACAAGAACTTTTACAAAGATTGGAGATACAACAAACGTTGATACATCAAGCTAGCAAAGCTTTGAACTTTTGTAATTTCACGAAAATGTTTCAATATAGTGTACAACACGTTGAATCCGAAAGATTATTATTATTATCGATGCTTAAGAAGAAAGCCGTATTGAATGAAATTAAACGAATCGACGAATACCAGGATGGTACTGTTTCCCTATACGAACATGGCAAGGTTACCATCTCACAAATTAGTTTGACCGTTAATAAAGATAAAATTGATTTGTCGGGTTTAACACCTGATACGTGTGGATGGTTTATGGTTACGGTGACCCATGAATCAACGGTTTGGGCAACCACTGCTATAAATTATTCATTCGATAGTCCAATTACCATTCGTTTTCCTGAATCAATAACCGTACCAAATCTAAGTCCTCATTTTGTCATAGTCGTAGATGTTTACAGTTTGCAATTAAGACATATGAATTTCAATGAAAACGGAGATCATCAATCGTGTAACGACAGCATTACGTGTCCCTCGCCTACCAATTTATGGAAAAAATTGGATAAATCAAGATTGAAACAAAATGAAATATCATGTTCCAATAGTATCAGAGAAACGTCATTTCAATTAACCGGATACGTACAATTAACCCTTCAAGATCTACACAAAGCTCCACCTTGGTATTTATTATCGGTAATTAGTTTATTAATTATTTAACGTTTCAATAAATTAACATTAACTTCTAACATCTCGAATGTATTATAATTATCGTTTATACCTCAGGTACCATCGAATTCGATTTTGCAAGGTAAAATTAATTTCAAATTGTCAAAGAAAATAAAAATATCGCTTATCCATTCTGGTTTCTTGACGCACGGCGACGAAGCTGGTGGATTGGCCGTTTGGAATCGACGATGGTGCGTTCTCGATGGTAGTTGCATGAAGTTTTGGAATTATCCACAAGAACACGATTTAAGACCACCGTTGTTGATTATCGATTTGACATGTTGTACGACTAACGAGGTACAAGTCGTTGATAGAACCATTTGTGCCAGACCACGAACGCTTATGTTTAAAACCATAAGAGAAAGGGTATCTCGCGATGAAAATACCATGTTTCTCGAATGTCAATGCAGTTATACTGTCGTAAGGTAAGCTTCAACATAAACAATTTACATTTTTTTTTCTCTTTGTTCTCTTAAAACTAATTCAACAAATATTATTATATTATTATTTTATTATTTTCTCCGGCAGACACTTGCTATCCTGCGATACCATCCACGATATGATGGAATGGAGTTCGAAATTAAACTACGTCTTATCGATATTGAGCAATTGGAAATCAAGAAGAAACCATTTCATTCCTACCACTGAATTATAATTTGTTTTTTTTTATCTAAATAATCTCGGAAAAAAAGAAGGAGAACAACAAGTTGATCAATATCAAGAATCATCTTGAAAATAGTTACTTTTAATGACAAATTGAATCTAAACGATATAAAAATGTCTAGAACACTTGAGAAATAAGTTCCTATGTGATTAGAAATTTACTTCTTCTCTTTGGCTGACGATCTGTACTTTCTGTATCCTCGTTAACAACACGTTTCTTCTTTCTCAACGATCTCGTTGAACATTTGGAAAGATTGTTTTTCTTCAATAACGCGTTAGTATGTTCACTGTCGCTATTGGATGAAGAAATCACGTTGAAATGACACTTGTCCGTACTTGGGGTAACCGGTGATTGAGTTTTTACCGAAGTAGTATGATCGGTCGTAGATATAACACTATCAGTTAAATTGTCCGAGGTAGAACTTTTCCTGTCGGAATCCGTATTGTTCAAGGACGTATCTTTATCCGGAAGAAATTTGGCAAAAACCGTGGTGGGAAGAGGTATCGGTATAGGAACTGGAATTGGAATTGGTATTGGTATTGGATAAGGTACGAGTATCGTTACGGGTGGTAACAACGACGACGAGGATGAGGTTTGTGATGAGAATTGTGACGAGAATTGTGACGAGAATTGTGACGAGAATTGTGACTGAATGGGATTAACCGATTCCGCAAGTTCCGGATAGATTTTTAAATCCGAGTTATATTTATGTTGTCTTGATTCGTCGGTACAAGATTCGGGGGGCGAGGGTATTGTTTCCGATTGTATCGGTGACGAAGACGTTTCTGGAATCCAAGAGGAAGATTTTCGTAATTTCCTTTGCTGTGAGTATCGAACGTTATCCCAATTTCTCGATTCCCTTCCTCGTAATCCTTTAATATCCTTCAAGTGTACATCACCTTTATCTTCTATTGTAGATTTATATATTTTATGCCTATCGTGTAATTCACCACTGTCCATCATGTTTCCTATCATATGTTGTTTGGCATGATCAACTGAAGGTGATCTCGATTGGCTCAAATTTAAAAGATTCGAATCCGAATAAGGAATTCTACAATGATAATACTTTTCGTATTCACGATCTTTGAAAGATTCTTTAATATTTTCACTATCATTCCTCATCGTCGTCGTCGTCGTCGTCGTCGTCGTCGTCGTCGGCGTCGTAGTTGGCGTCGTAGTTGGCGTCGTCGTAGTTGTCGTAGTCGTCGTTCTCGATCTCGACGTAGCGTTAAACGAATTTCTTCTTATTATCTTAAGTGACAAATTGTCCGATTTGGCTAAATCTATCGATTCTTTACGATCAATGTCAGCGTTTTGCGATAAAGGCGAGAGCCTGCTGATCGACTCGTCGTCGACGATTAAAATTTCTTCCGTCGAACTACGAGGCGATTGACAGTTCCGAAGCCAAAGTTCCGGAGTGATCAATGCACCACCCTTTCCAGAATCGCTAGGTGGAATCGTTGTTAATCCATGAAGGGCTAGATGAGTTTCCGTTTCTCGACAAAATATATTCATCTTGTATTGATTCAAACACTTGTCGCTACAAAATTGAAGCTGACTTTCGCCATCCTGTTAAATCAAACAAACAAACAAACAAATTAATTTTAATCCAATTAATAAAGTGAATGATCTTTTGTTTTTGTTTTTGTTTTTTTTTTTTGGTTCCTTTTCATCGGGTCAAATAAATACGATTTATAATATAAATAAAATAAATTTGTGGACCTGAAAATCGACGTAACTGATAGGATTTCTAACGTGTCTGCACCAATCGCACGTACGTGCTCTTTTAAAAGCTGCTCTTCGGCCGGCAGCGAAACAAGCTTCGCTACAAAATTGTCCCAAAGCACTGACCATTCCGCAAGAAAGTGGATTCGTTCTTCCCGGTTCCCAAGTTTCACCGATTCGTCCGCACCAAGAACAGGATATCAATCTGTGTCCGATTTCCGTCATTTCATCTGTAACGTGGCAATAAACATAATTGAACCACCACCCCCATAGATACAAGTGATTTATTTAACAATTACAAGTTTAACTTTAGTTCACCTGGGCTACTCGAAGTTGAATCGTTGTGATAAGGTAATCTTGAGGTAGATGGTAAAACAGTTTTGATTTGTAACGATGGACTTGATGACATTTTATCGTTATTCTTAAAAATATCGTTAGAATAATAGGAAGGTGTTAATTTAGTTCGTAACGAATGAGAAAAAGCAGATTGATGATGATTCGTGGGCATCGGTGATCTCGAACTTCCATCGAATAAAAATTGTCGATCCATTTGAGGCAAGGGATGTTTCGTAGTTGCAACCGGTGCAAAATGATCGAGATTTAAACCTCTCGTGTAACCGCTATCAACTTTCTCATAACCGTACCATCCCAATAATTCACTCATCGCCGTTGCTGCATATTCCTGCAACCAACATTGAATAATACAAATCAACTAATTATTTTCTTTATTTCATTAGTCAGTTTGCTATTTATAAAATCAAATAAATAATGAAATCCACGATAAACGAGGATTATTTTTCGAACAAATTAGTTTCATTTAAATATTCGCCTCGTTAAGGAAAACAAAAACAAAACAAACAAAGCTTTGGAGAAAAGTATTCTCGTTAAGGATCCGATCCTTTGGTTTGAAACAAAATAAAAAAAAAAAAAAAAAAAAAAAACAGTCGAATCGAATGAAATTGATTTATTTATCTTGCCAAAAAGCGGGGTGGGGGGTGAGGATGGGAGGGCTTGTACTCGCGAGCATTGCTTCGCGGAGAAGCAAAACGTGATACTCCGAGGTTCCTGCATGTATACGTGTGGTCCATCTACATGCATGTACCACCAGTGAGGGGTATAAATATAACCAGTACGCATATGTACTCCCCGATGTATGTACGTACGTATATCTGTGTTCATATATGGTATACGAAATCGAGGATATCACGTGGCGTGCGGATCAATCCATTAGTCGACTCGTTTCAGTTACACCATGCATCGTATACTTCTTATGCTGGTATATCGTACGCTCGAGCGAAGGTAATATGCTACGATAAATCTTCAACCTTTACAGTTGAGGTTCGACGAACGAGACAACGAACGAAAGACGAATTGCGTTAAACTACACTATTTCAATATTATTTTTCTAATACCTACATCTATAGTCGTTTGGAATATATTGCAATACAATTTATTTATACATAATATAATAATTACATTTAGATACGTTATTAGATGCATTGATAAACCTAATATACCTAATATACCTATACATGTATATATATATATACGTAGTCGTTGGAGGATTATATTGCAATACTGATATAGCGAAACGATTGATCGAGAGACCGACCGCGAATCGTAGAAAGGAGGATAGGAAGCTCATGATTATCAGGTTTGTATTAGGAGGATGATGGTACTCGCGCTGTCTGGCACGCAGGTGCGCTTTCCCAGTGCACGCGAACACAATCGGCATAGTGTACCTATATCGATATAGATATATCTGTGTGTATCCGGCCGCGTACGGTCGTTTGCCACGGATTAACAAACATCGATTAACTCTACTATTTTCTTCTTCTATCTGCTGGCATTAGTCTCGTCCCCGTCCCAAAAGCTTCCAAGTAAAACCCCCAGGTCTACTTATTTCACCTCGACACGCGATCCGGTCTAACGATTCCTCTTACTTTTTTCTTTTTCTACTTTTTCTACTTTTTCTACGTTTTCTACGTTTTACTCTTCCCTTTCTTCTTTTATCTTTTTCTTCCTCATTTAATGCGGCTCTTTGATTCGGTCGTGCCAAAAAACTCAATCGATATAATCCGTATATATTATACACCACTTATATACAGTATATAAGTATCGTTGGTTAACTTTTCAATGTCAAATCGATATACAATTCTTAACTTTAAAATCATAAGTTGTCTTCAAATTACAAAGATATTTTTCGATGCAAGAAAAAGGTGTTGCAATTTTTACAATTCTATTATAATTATTTTGATACGTATTAACTAACTAAGAGTACAAAGATCGATAGTAGTTAATGATTTCAACCGAACGTTGGATTTCGCAATTTCCAAGCGAATTCAAATTAATTATATATAGATTTACTGTGTATATAATGCGCGCGTGGCCTACGCATGTTCGAAATAAAATTCAAACACATTTAAGTGTAACAGTATATCTTGTCGATATCGTCGAAAATTCGAGGCCAGGCACCAAAAGTTATATCTTTCTCTTTCTCTCTCTCTCTCTCTCTCATCCATCATTTGATGTATCGGTGTGTTGTGTGTATCGGGTATATCGTTTCGATACTTTTCCAAGAACGATCTCACGCAGAAATTCATTGCAACCAGGTGAATACGCGCAAGGCGAAAGGTATAATGATGAGAGCCGATCCGTGGGTGTCGTATTGCAACCTATTATGATTTCGAATAAATCAGGCGAAGGAGAGTAACATGAAACTCGTTGCTTCTCTCCCATGTATACCCCGTTTCATCTTTGTACGAACAGGTATCGCGAGGAGACATTATACTACTCGATAACGTGATGCTTGAAACCATGAAAGCGACATATTACCACCATTCTTCTTCTTCCTTCCTTCCTTCCTTCCTTCCTTCCTCCTTCCTTCCTCCTTCCTAAGCACAATCTTTTTCCAAAAATTCTTATTTTTTCTCCTTGACTCTAGATAGTTTCATTTGTAATTGTCCTGACTAAAAAACACAACCATGTTTTCCTCTTCATTTCATTTCCTATTGCATTGATCTTTTATTTCTTCTATCGTTAATTTGAACAAGCAGGTAATAAACATGCACCCCATGCAATAATACGTATAGTATTCTTTCTAGTATTACCTGAAACTCGTAATCAGTGTAAGGAAAGAAAAGACATGATCACTAAACTAACGTATTCTAAATAATAAAATATCAAATTGTTAATGAAATATATACCCTTATCTCTTCGTCAGCCTCTTCTTTCTTCACCTTTGTTGGTACACCTTTTCTTTCCATTAAATCGTCACGAACAGTTTTATCTTCCAACGATAAAGATGAAGATGATGATGATGATGATGATGAAGAAGATGACAACGATGATGACGACGAGGGTAACGACGATGACAACGACGACGACGACGACGACGACGACGACGATGACGACGATGACGATGACACTCGCGTCTTAACTGATCTTTCGTTTATTATATTCAAATTTGATTCTACCCTACTTCCCATTACTTTCTTCTACGCGTTTCATAAGTCATTCAAATGATTTCTAAATATGAACGCGCGTAACATTCTATTTTAATCGTTTTACACTTTACTTTATTTATGTTATCCCATAAAATTCGTTATTTCATTACTTAAACATAGAAATAATTGACGAATTGATTCGTAAATGATTGAACAATTAATCGATCGATACATTTCGTACAAAATAATATTCTCATTGAAAATCATTTAATAGAAGTATATTATGATGTTGGCTCTAAAAGTAAAATGATCGGAGCCAAACTAATATATATGTATATATATATAGTGTGTATAGAGTGTGTATATCCAGAATAAAATGTGTTCCCTACGAGAAAATGTTGGAAGAGTTTTTCCTAAAAATACTTAGCTAGATAGTCTTCACATGCCACAAGCAGAGGAAGAGAAGAAGGCAGGCTCTAGGCTAATCGAATTTCACTGATATTTTTAGGTCACTAAGGTAAAACAACTCGCATTAAAATTAGACCATATGATCGGTCTCTCTGTCTCTCTTCCTCCTCTCAACCCTCCCCTTCTATCTCTCTCTCTCTCTCTTTTGGTATCCTCTTTGTCTTGATCCGTTTAATCCAATTTTCAATCAATATAATCGTATAGATTATAACGATGCGTGTCCTTTTTTGAAAATTCGCGGTATTCCTTAACGAGAGTATCGATGAACGCACACAATGATGACAACGTCATTTCGTCTTTTGTTTCAATGAAATCTAACAATAAACTGTGTTGATGAACACGTGCGATTAAAATAGAATGTTTTGTTTAAAAATTCCTCTCGTAGGGGGATGTATTATATCGCATATTGATCTATATTCCCGTTTTAAATATACCCGCGTAATTTAAATACTCGAAGTTACTTTCGATATATTTTCTTCTTATTGTTGGTTTATGTTTTTTTTTAAAGAGGAAACAAAATCTTCGAAAAGTGAACAACAAAAAAAGATTGTAAAGATTTAGAAAAATCGTTAAATTGATGAATTATTACACTTAGCACACTTTTTTTTATATGAGTATCACTGTGATCGTACGAAGAATTATTGATGATTCAAGAAACCGATTCAAAGGAGACTCTTTCTCGCGTGTACGCTCCTACGTGTACGCGGTAAAAATAACCAAGTACCGATCAGCCGGCATTCGTATGAATTCGTGCACTTTCGGGATAACTCGGCTCGCGTGAAACTCAAATTTCATCGCTATCACCGATTACAAATGACATTAAATGTATCGACCGCGTATTATTTTTTACATTTTGTATATGAAAACATTTAATCTAATTCGAAATTATAAATATGACATATGTTCGTTTTCAAAATGAATTTAATTATTAGATTATTATGAAACCCAATTTAGCACAATTTAAATTACTGCAATCAAGAAAAAAACCTCAATCGGTCTGATCGAAATCTATTTAACCGACTGATCGGATTTATTAAAGGTTATAATTTTCACCCAGAGAGGGCACGCCGTTCGGCACACTAATCTAACCTAACATTTACATTTATTTTATGCCTTTTAAATTCGTCTTCTTGAATAGTCTGTAATTTCATTGAAAAACGTGTAAAATTGCACGTGTACAAAATGCCAGTCGATTTAGGTTTCGTTGAAAAATGTGAGCCCTGGCAATTGGAAAGTAGATTTTTTCCAAGTAAAGTAGGTGGTAGACCAGCATGGTTAGATTTAAAAAATATACCCAACAAGGAAGATGTTGAATGTGATTATTGCAAAAATCCGTGCATTTTTTTGTGTCAAATTTATGCTCCATACGAGGAAGATGATGATGCATTTCATAGAACGTTGTATGTATTTATATGTAAGGATCCAAGTTGTTGTAAAACAAATGAAAATGGAAATTTAAAGGTTCTGCGCTCTCAGTTAAATAGATTCAATCCTTTTTATCCTTCAGAACCACCTATAGAAAAAGAAGACTGGAGAACGGATATCAGTATGTATAGAAATGATTGTTCACAAATGTATTTATATTCTAAAAGGATTATTATTTATACGTAACTGTTTCTAGGTACAGATTCTTGGTGCAAAACTTGTTGCGTTTGTGGCATCTCAGCACCGAATCATTGTTCAAAATGCAAAGCTGCTAATTATTGTAGCCGTAATCATCAAATCTATGATTGGAAACATGGCCATAAACAGAATTGTGGCAATAATGTTAATATAAGTAATAGTTTTCTATTTCCTGAATATGAACTGGTAATAGAATCTGAAGAAAATATAAATGAAGATGATGACGATTGTAATGAAGTAGAAGAAAAAGAAATGGCAAAATACAAATCCATGGTACAACGTAACGAAACAGGATCCATCCAAGAAGGTAAAGATGAGGAAGATTTAGTAAAAATGGCCAACGCTGATGAAGATGAAGTATTTGCTCGATTCCATTCAAGAATTGTTCACAATCCAGAACAAGTTGTAAGGTAGACCTATGTATATTTCGATATCAAATATTTCATTTAAATATATTTGTCATTTTTATTAATAAACATGAATAACGTTTCTGTAAATTGTAGGTATGAAAGAAATGGACAAATTTTGTATATTTCTGGTAATACAAACATTCAAGATGTTCCTAAATGTTCATTATGTGGTGGTGAAAGACAATTTGAATTTCAAGTATGTCATTCGAAAATCTTCCAAAGATGATTATTTCATATAATACTTATTGATAAATCATTTCTTCCATTTCTTTTCAGATAATGCCCCAATTGTTGAATTTCTTTAATTACAAAGATGTTATTAATTCTCTAGATTGGGGTATACTTGTTATATTTACTTGCACAAAATCTTGTGTTCCTAATGAAAAATATGCAATGGAGTATATATGGAAACAAGATATTATATCAGATAAAATTGATGCTACGTCTGTGTGTGAAAATAAAAATGATTTCTTAGAAAAATAATAATTTCTTTAAAATAACAGTTTTCATTTTTGCATAAACTTTGCTAAAACAATTATTTCAATTAACACACATTTATACTATTGCATATTCACTAAGAGTTTTTATTTTTTATATTAATAATAATGAAAGGAAACACTATACAGTCATTCAATTGATTTATATAATCTTTTATGCTACGTTTAAGATACGTTAAGAAATGACAATGGAAATTATATTAATTAGGATAGAAAATATTTCCAATAAATGTTTAGAATTGGCAGGGTATTGCTTTTCATTAGCGCAAATAAAACAAACAATATATTTCACATTGAGCATATAACTAATTAACTTAAAACTTACAGATATATAAGAAAATATAAAATAGATAATATTTGGTTTTTTCCTCTATCGTAAATTTTTAAATTAACTATACTAAAGTTACTATTGAAACTTTAAGATACATTTATAAATACATTTGAGATATTTTCCTAATATTTATTTCTTTTTTTTTCCATTTGTTTTGTAATAAATCTATGCGCAAGACAATGAGTAGTATCTGTCGCTTATTCTAGAAGTATTTCACATCATAAATTGACATAATAAATAGATTTCTTTACTTACTTGAAACAATTATTTCTACAAGATGAATATTTATAATTCTGTGTGTTCGAAATGATGTGCTTTAAAATCAGCTGGATGTACGAATAAGCCTTCCATAGTTTTCCATTGTAAATGTTGACTATTATAAGAATAATCACCGATCACTTCCATTTGACCAACAAGATGGGTATACGATCTTCCACTAATGGATAAGTACCTGAAATTGAAATATATATATAAACAAATAGAAATTGGATACATTTGAAGAGAAAGAAAAACATGAAGTATTAGAAACATACGCATTTGTATCAACATGCTTCAACATGACAGTATCATTCCTCTCCCAAAAATCAGTTTGACATACTATTTGCCAATTGTCTCCGCTATCGCTTGGTCTTCTGAAATCCCCAAAGGCAGATATTTCCTGTTTACCGCTCAATGGAGAAGTAACCAAATGCGAATGTAAATTCTTTTTTGTTGCTACATGTTCCAATCTAATTATGTCATTGCATTTAATTGGCTTCCTGGTTAATGCATAAGATAAATTGATTAATTTATTATTTATAAGATAAACAAAGGTTTATTTTATAAGGTAAACAAAAAAACGTAATTACCCACGAATATATTGTTTTTTATATTCTGCTTTTACAAGCCAGTACGAATTACCATCCTCTTTAACTTCAATACCTGTCACCGATTGTTGTCCACTACCACTTCCATACCTGATGTCATGAGAATGTAATCTTACATTGAAATCAACGTTCATTAATTTAATAACTGAACCATATGTTACATATTTGGTTCCTTTAGCTGCAATTTAATGTTTTACATTTAGCAAAATAATAGTCTAATTAATATAATAGTAACATAACCTTAAAACTTTTAATTCTATTTTAACTTGTAGTAATATGTATATATATATATACCTGTGGTAGATCCTATGAAAAAAAACTTAGTAAAGATAATAATAATGGTATCGTCTCTGATGACAATATCATTTTTTAATTAATTAAATAAGAATTTATTAAACTAAGAAATACCACGGAATGCCTCCAATCAAACTTCGACTATTTGGCTTGTGTAGATAATCGTCTCATAGTTGTATTCCATGCCGTGTCAATTTTTCATTGGCCCGTATCGTAAACTAACACGTATAACAAAATTTCGATATAATACAAAATACTTTTTGGCATATCAAAATATATAATATGTATTGAATTAAATAATATAAACGATTAAATGTTTCTATAAAGTAATATACACACTATAATATATTACATACTATAATCGATGCTTCTATTTTGAAATGAAATAAAAGTATTTAAACAAAAATATATTAATAATTAAAATTTAATATTTTTCACACATACATACAATAAATTCAGTTCAAGTTAACATATTTCATAAATAATTTATTTAACATAAACTAGATAAAACAAAAAACTATACGTACGACAGCAGAGTATACGTTTTATAAATATTAAAAATATATTTTTACCATATTGGACCCATGTTTATTTTTTAAATGTTTTACAAAATAATTGTTTATAAATTGCATTTGATAATTAGTAAGATTAATTATTAAATACAATTTATTGAATCTTAAGCAGCTTCCCACATAAAGATATGGTACACTTCAACAAGATATATTCTGATACAAGCTATTAGCATGGTACACACATGTACAATCATTTAGTATATTACATATAATATCTGTACACCATGCTATAGGCCAATCCATTTTGTGCTAAATATATGTATGTATATATATATATATATATGTATATAAATGCAGATCAGAAAAAACAAAGATATGAAACACTTATAAAAGAAGCATTTTGATATATTCGTCTTTCTTATTATAATATTATAATACTTAAAACAGCATATATATTCGATAAAAAATCTCTCATAGTATTCAATAATTGTATTGATTAATATTTCATCACTTTTAGCAAATTGATAACTTTTCTTAACTAACAATAAGTATTAATATTATATATATATATATAATATATAATGTACAATGCTACCACATATTAATGATCCAATTTGTTTTGATAATGTAGGCAGTAGATCATAATCTTCATTTACATTTTACTTTTTAGATTAATAGTGATCACAGTTTAAACTGTTTCTTTTTTTAGTTTGCATATAGAATAAAAAAATTCGAGGAACTTTCCTTGCAATTTTAAAGTCATCAAACTTTTAGTTTTAATAATATATAACAAAAGTAATGTAAATTAATATTCTATTACTTTAGGTCGAGTTTTAACATAAACATATGCAGCTATCATTACAAATATTGCAGCTATTGTAGGTAGAACGACTGTGAAAACTCGTTGCTTGTTTTCAAGAAATTCCTTTTTGCGTTCCTTCTTTTGCTTATTTGTTTCTTTTGTTTTACCTTTTAATTGACGCATCGTTTTGCTGCAAAACATAATTCTCTTTTTACTTATCTCATAATATAAAAACGTATGCATGCAAATATTAATTTATAAATACATTTGTTAATTAAGTAATATATACTTTGTCAAATACACACGAAAAACTACATATATATATATACATATAAAAAGTGAAACATCTGTTAATAACAAAAATTCTATATTAATATTAACGGGTAATTATACATGTCTGTATGTTAGTGAAGCATGAAACAACATGCGGTCTTTGCAAATGTTCTATAATGTAAGAATAAATGTTATTAACAACATTTTCAAATATATACGAATAATTACCAAATATTAATATCTTGATTATTTAAATATTTAATTGAAAAAGTGAGTTTTTCAATTGACAGATGTGTGATTAACCAATGCGAAATTTCTGTGCACACACGTAAATAATAAGCAAACAACACAACTTGATTATATTCCTGTTACTTCCGTACCTATATGCGAATAAACTGAATAAATTGTACCATACATTAAGTATATTATAGATTTAACGAATAATGAACATTTTATCACGTTCTACATTATCATTCAAACAGAAACAGATTGCAGCGCTGCACTAGGTAAGAATTACAACTACGAATAAAAATAAACAACAAAGAAGAAAAATAGCTATGTAATGTTTAAACGAAGTATTATTGTTTAAATAAGTGTAAAATAATTTAAAGGGAGAAAGTATAAACGAAGAAAGTTGTGATGTGTACCAGTTTAAATATATAATGTAAGCGCAATTTCTCTAAATTTATTAACAAATTGTTAATCTATTAAAAATATAAATATTTCATTATATTATGCAAATTAAAGTCATAAATTATTACTTATTAATTATTTTCAAAGATTACAGTTTTAGACAACAAAAAATATACAGATATGTTACTTTAAACATATTAACATGTTTATCGCAAATTATAAATATTTCAATAGAATTTTAATAGATAATTATCTGTATATTTATGAAAATCTTATAATAAATTAACTGCATATATTATTATAGAATTTCAAAGTGTTCATGATAAATATAGGGGAACTTACTTTTAAATAGATTTATAGATAAATGTGAATGAAAATATAAATAATATTTCGTGAAAAATACAATTAATATTGAAACCGATTTAACTAGCAAAAGTTTAATAATTTTTAATTATTATGTACATTTATATCACATCATTTGATTTTTCACTATACATCAATATAAATATATTTATGCACGTCACTAATCATTATTTATTACAAGAAACGCATTTAGATTGTGTTCATATAAAGTTGATGTGTGTATATTTATATATCTTTTCATTGTTCAAAAAATAAAACAGATTAACAGTATTAATGTTTTTATAAGAGTCCATAAATTTGTAAAATAACAGATTGTTGCGATATTTGTAACAAGGCATTTTTCTAAAATATTATTTGTGACAACTATATAAATAAAAAATGAAAAATGTATGTATATATGAAGAATTTGTACATGTTATATCAAAGTAGCAGGTTTTTTTTTCACATCTTCATATAATTAACAATTATTCTAATTGTGGAAGTAAAAAATATATCTCTAATATTATTAAAATTTGTCTTAGAATGTATCATTCATTTTTTTTTCTGTGTGACTTTGACATAATACTTCTGAATCATAGACAACATCGTTCATTTTTCAACAATTAAAGACTCAATAAACATTTAAAGCTTCACGATAGTTCTCCGATTGGTGCATTTTGTAACCACAAATCGTGTATAAAATTATATAGATCATCGCTCACAGCCACCTGTAAATTATTATATATACACTATTTGATTGTTTGTAATATTTTGTTATGGAAGTTTTTCAAGATTTTACCTTGTAAGGAGTAGGATTCAAATTTCTTTTATGATCATTTCTTAACGTCTTAAGAGATTCTTGAACTCTATCTCTAATTTGTGTTAACGTTGGTAAAGGTTCGCAGACTTTACCATTTTTCCAATATACCTTTAAACGGAAAATAAATCATTTCACACTTGTTTTCTTTTTATATAAGAAGAAAAAAGAGAACACAGGTTTCTTCAATAATATTGAAATATAATATATAATTAATGTTAATTATATTTACTTTATGCAATGGCTCTACACGCGTTGGTATAACATACGCTCTTTTTGATTCTTGAAATGGATGTCTACAAAGAACTTTCTGTTTTACTTGGGGTTCCTCCTCCGTTGATCTTTGCAATATATCAATTAATGCATATCCATCCGCACCATATAATCTATATGCATTCTTTTTACCAGGAATATTCATTTTAGCAACTTCTTGACTAAGCTTAATTCTTGGTTGACCATTAATTTCAACCATCTTATATACACAACCTAATGCTGGTTGTCTTTGGCATGTTACAAGATGTGTACCAATTCCAAAACAGTTAATTTTGTGACTCTATGAAAACATTAATAAAAACTCAAAAAGTTGGCTTTACAAATAGCCATTATAAACAACAACAAAAAAAAAACAAAAAAAAAACAAATATATAAAGAAAAATTGTCATTACATATTTTACCTGTTCATTCAAACTTATAATTGTTTCTTCATTAATATCATTCGATGCGACGATTATCATTCTTGCAAACCACGGTATGTTATATTTAATAGCAAGTCTTTCAAAGATATCTCTAGCAGCATTACTAAGATATGCCAAATCACCGCTATCGAGTCGGATGCCAATAGCTTTATAACCCACATCATTTAAGGCAAGTGCAACGGCACAAAAATTTAAAATTCCACTCCTAGTACATAGAAGAATAACGAGGTAGGTATATATATATATATAAATATCTATGACCAAATATATTATTAATATGAAATAAATAATTGATCAACAAAACAATTGATATGGATAGTCGCACATGCAAACGTATATATACGTATATTACACTATTTTACATAAAGTGAAAGATTTTATTAGGGGCTGAATTGGGAAGGGCACTATATAAGATCACAAAGTTGTAATAATAGAATCCCACAAAATAAAGCTTTTATACTGATTGAAATATGTTAAGCTTAATTTCATAATGACCATATTATGAAAGCAATAGGATGCAATGAAAAGTTATTATTTTTCAATTTGTCTGCTTTACAGAAATGAAGATTTTTGTTAAACTTAATGAAAATGATTATCTTCCTTATTAAAAAAAAAAAAGAAAAGTATATCTAAATGTGTTCAATATTTCATTGATATGACAATTTAATTCAATGGTTGTATCTGAAAAAGCAGACAAGTGAGAGTATATCGTACCTCACATAGAGCTCACCCAATTCGCCTCGTCTTAACAAGCCGTTCTTGTGATGCGAAGTGGGTTCTGATATAAGCGTATTGTTTCTCACACCATTTTGAGTATGTGCACTGGATCCTTTATTTAGAAGCTTATTCTTTACATTTATGCTTGTTATAAATGTATTTTGTTTGGCTGATGCTTCAATGCTACAAACACATTTTTCTTAGCCAGCAACAAATATAACGATGTACATATATACCTATTAGATCTTTTAGTTTATCAATTCATTTTCTAACGAGTAGAAAATGTTTATTGAAAATAATAGTAGAATTTTAAATATATATATATATATTTGTTGTTGAGCTATATTATATAAGAGCTTATTAGAATTTCAAAATATATTTTATGTACATATCAATTGCATAATCTACGTGTTATTTTACGTATTCTTTTCTTTTTTTATTTTAAAATTCCTTGCAGATTCTTAGCATTACAAGACAGACCAAGAAAATTGCCTTATTTATTTTCAAGATATTTATACTTATATTTTATATACAATAAGACTATTTACAAATTATAAATATGTACATTACTAACATTTACAATTAATTTATACACATATTTATTCTCTGTAATAATATTCTTTTTTTATTTCATCATGAAAAATATTAGTAATAATTAATATTAGCAGCGCATTAAATAATCTCTACGTTAACGAGAAAATTATAAAAAAGAAATTCAGCATTAGATATCAGGACATTTCCCATGATTATGGGACAATATTAAAAAGGAAAAAGAAAAAGCTTGTCAAAAAAAAAGATCAAGAAATATATTCACATAATGCAGAAAGAATGAAAAGTAAATATAAGACTAAAAGAAAAAAGTACGTACCTTTTAGTATCGTAAGTATCTACAAGAGCTGTAAATCTCTCTGGAAAAGCTATGGCATAGCTAATTAAGGCAGCTAATTCTCCACTAGAAGCTTCGGAAACTATACTTCCTAAATCACCGGCGATAGCATCTCGATATTTTGAAGCTAATTCTAAGAGATCATAAACTTCTCCCGTTTGTTTATGAGCAAGCGTCTACAAAATTTCAATTTTATAATCATTTATGCATACATTTATGATCATTCATATTCTAATCATTGAATATATATTTACTTTTGCTTGTAAATCATCGATACTAGTAAATGATGTAATGTATGAATGCGCATGAGTTCCACTAACTGGAATGTTAAATAACTTTCCAGCTAGCACATTACTTGTACCATCAAATCCACCTGTAATATATAATAATGATATTGTTATTTTGTTATTTTGTTATTTTGTTTTCTTATTGGAATGGCATTAAATTATAAGATTACATTAAGAATACGACTAACCAACATAGCTGTATTTAGATGCGCTTAAACCTCCATCCGGACCTTGAGCTCTACGTAGACCATACTCTAACAACGTAATATTTTTGCCAGCAACCATCCGATACCTTGCTGCATTAGTTGCCATCAAACTTGCATAGTTCACCAATGTTAATAAAGTTGTCTCCAATAGTTGTACTGTTATTAATGGACCCTCAACTCGTAGCAATGGGATTCTACATATGGTTAATTACATGTATCTGAATCTGGTACTTTGATAGATATATCTGCTTATTAAATCTCTAAACTCTTGTTCATAATTATATTATAAGAAATATGATATATATTCTGTTATAAATTGTTAATTTTGTAAATCATTTCTTTAAATTAATAATAACCTTGGAAAAGTAACAGAGCCTTCTTGCATTGCATAAATGGTAACATTATTTACATTGATATTTTTTAAATAATCAAAAAAACCTGGATCTACCGAAGAGGGCATTGTTGATTTTAAGTATTTGATATCTACAACATAAATTCATGATAATAAATAATTATACTATGAAATATTATATATTGTTATATGTTAATTTAGTGCATTCATACCACTGTCTGAATATTGAAACCTCTCCAAAAATTTAATACATTCCTCGAGACCAGCAAAAATTGTGAATTCTCCTTGGAAAGGATTCTTTCGAAAAAATAAATCAAACACTGCATAATCATTGATTTTACCGCTTTTCCAATAAGCATATGCCATTGTAATTTGATACAAATCTAAAACAATTATTAAACATTCAGTGCATATATCAATTAACTCCATAAAACAAACAGTTGAGAAATGCGATGAAATAATGTATATTGTATATTATTTATTATTACTAATTATATTTTTTTGTCTAGTAATGTACATAAAAAAAAAAAAAGAAAAAAAGAAGAAAAAAGGAGGGAAAAATTGCATGTGCAATGCATCAATAAAAATCATATGTTAATCGATTCTCATAGAAGTTTGATTATAAAAATGATGTCAGACGTAAGAAAATTTTAAATAAAAAAAGAATCTGATAAGAGTATCATTGTTACAACATATTTGGATGAATAGCCATAAATAAAATTGAAGGTATGATGCATAAGAAGAAAGTTTATAGGTTAGCTCGAAAATACCGGCTTTTAACAATTATTTACAGTTTTTTTATCGATGGAAACATTAGAATTTGAAATACCTGTCAAAAGAGGTTGAACGACAGGATTTTGTCGTGAGTAACACCATGCTTTGCAGTCGTCATGTGACATTATTTTGGGTAATAGATTTTCTTTTGTATCTAAATATGTCTTCTTCCTTTCTCTAATGCACTATTTCGTTTCTATATATATAGGTATATATATATATTTATATCTGTTATATATATAGTTGTATTGTTTGTCTCTTTCGCATAAGTGATGATGATTGTAAAAAAAATAAACAAGTATTATTAATAGTAATTACACAGTGTACACTTGGGCAGTATCCTGCCGTTCACGGATGTTACTGACGAACTGACATGACTTAAAGAAATCCGCCGTAATATACGGTCGCATACCCTCTCAGAATCGATAGGAACGTTTGAAGGACATTCAGACGATACATGCATGCATGACCTGTTATTCCGCCAATCCTCGAATCAGTTGTTAAATAAGTCATGATTGTCCATTGCTTTACATACACTTTACGTTTGGAATTAAACTTATCAATAACTGGTATAATAACTTTTGAAAAAAGAACTATTATAAGTATGACACATCCTAATTGTATATTAATAGAAAACCTTTTTGTTTTTTTTTGTCCTATTTTTTTTTAGCATTTAATTTAACAATGAAATTATTAAAGTAGTTTGTGTACCATTTAAGTATATAAACTAACACTATTTTGATCATTTGACAAATTTTCGGTTAATTCGTTTTTTTGTTTGTTTGAAAATAATAATATTATATATTAATATCAATAAATTTATAATAATTTTTTAAATTTATATTTTATTTTTTCTATTTAATTAATTTTTATAGTTAACTTTGATCTTTTGTACAACGTAGTGATGATCAATGAAATACTGTTAATTTAAACGTATTTATTCGTAATGCATAAAATGTTTTTATGAATGATCATCGTTCATAGTGATTAGTAAAGAAAAAAACGACGAGGAGAGATACGTGTGTATGCATTTGTATATTTTGCTTCTTTTGCCTTTCTCTTTCTCTCTTTCTCTCTTTATATATCTATTAGTCCGATCAAAGATCATAATTTATACGTATATGCATACGTATACATATAACATGTATATAGAAATAAAATGCCAAGTGTTCAAAGACTTTTTTTTAAGTTGTATTTAACTTTGGAACCAAATCAAACAATTTATTTTAATTGTATCGAATATCGTGGTTCGATTCGATTATCGAACGAACATTTATTACAATTTAAATTTCTACAAAATGAAAACAAATGAATAAATGATCAAAATACTTGTTTATTTCAGCAATTAAATAATATGCATATCATTTATGTTTGGATTTGCGATTTTTACTTAAATGACATAAAATTGTACGTCGTAATAATTCTCTAGACGTATAACATTACGTCATAGGTCTCTTAGATAAGATCTCTAATTATAGCGAGCGATTTGCAATCATAACGTTTAGGTTTAATGCCTAACATTCTCCCTTGTTTAGAACACAATATTAATGTTTTGACCAAAAGAACGATTCGTATAGATTGTTTATACTTTTTTTCTTCTTTTTCTTTGTTTTCTTTGTTTTCTTTTTTTTGAACAAAAAATATCGATATACGTTAAAATGATCTTAGATCTCGCTAATTAATCATTAGGATAAACAAGAAAAAAGAGATATATTTGAGCTTTCATATCATGATTCATATAGTAAATCTTATAATTACATTGATAAGGAATGTACAAAAAATTACAATTTAAAAAATGCTCATATTTACTATTCTATTTAGATTATTGTAAAGAACATATGTGGAAGATTTATCAATGTTCAAATAGTGATAAATACTTATACTAAATTGCTAAATCATAATGAACTCAAATAATAGTATTTTATTGCGATATCTCATATATATATGTGAAATCTATGAGAGAAATAGATTTCGCTCAGTGGATGAATAATACTGCGGTTCTATCCGTATATCTTTCTCTTTCTTTCTTGATCTTGTTTGTTCTTATTAGATGACGCAGAAAACGAGACAAACTTTTTCCAAGTCTACATATCTAGAGTAACACGAAAGTGTGGTATGGCACGTTTATAATAACCATGTACCACCCGGTGAGATCGGCGATGAGTAGTTTCGATTAAACACCTATCGTTAGGGGCAACATGATGCTTTAAACTTTGACCTTGCATGTGTAACGTTGGCCTGTTCTATACAAGACTTTTTTTCTTTTTTTTCTTTCTTTTTCCCCTTCTTCTTGACACATAAAAATAAATCCTTATGCGAAGGGGAAAATGAAAAGTTACAGAAAGAAAACAATACAAATAGGTCGACTATCATTTTTTTCCACTAATTGGTACTCGAATAATGGCGGACAACCAAAATGAACGAGATTATTTTTCAAAAGAGTAGAAAATTTATCAAAAAGGGATGATAACATTACGATCTTAAAAAAATATATCTTCTAAGGATATATAATAATCTTTTAATAATTTAATAAGGTCTTAATAATATAAGAAATTCATATATATATATATGTTATCAATATTTATATAACTTATGCAATTAAAATTAATGGTATATCCAAGTGGTGTATCTATGAAGATTTTTATAAATATCTTATTATACGAAGAGAAGAAGAAGAATTATATATTGCAGAATTCTGTTGAAGATAACACTTTATCCGGGTAATAATATTTATGATTATTCTCGAAAGAATTATATTAAATACTTTAATTGGAATGTAAATATAAAATGGTGTAACGGTTTGTAATAGTTTTAAGCGAGCTTTGAATTATTTATCATCTCTAAAAAACTAAACACGTGAACATATTTAGTAAAACGTTGTAATTAGAATCATTTCCATGGTTGCAAATAACATTATATTTAAATGATATAACCTTCGGAACGTTTGAATATTAAATTGATATGTCACAATTATTTTACACATCAGCATTTTTAAAACTATCAGAATTCACATGTTGTGTTGTACATTTATGTAAGAATTTCGTTATGTAATTTGTTACTGATATTTCATTCGTTTTAAAATTAAATGGAATCTTTCGTCATTAAGTCATTTCATTATAGTTCATTACTACAAACTACAGTTTTCTGCAACAGAGTCCAATCGTTAAAATCATACAGATTAGCATAAAATTCATGTTGTAGAAATTCATGTTGTTCGTGTATATTTTGTTAAATAGATCGTAAGTAGAATCACCGGTATAAACGCGTCGCCAGTATGCGACCGATTGAAAATAGAAAGAGCGTTCTAGTTCGATGACCTGTAGTTATTTACAAATAAAAGAACTTATACGAAGAAAATGGGCATTATAATAAGGGGGCTAATATCTTCTCCTTTTTTTTCTTTCTTTTAATTATTATATATATATATATATATATATATAGGAATATTTTAAATCATATTTACACATGAAAAAAATATATGTGTTAAAGATCGAATATGAGTGCAATTAGATAACAAGCTACAATAGATGTATTTCAAACGCTTAATCATATTCTTCTATACGTTTCTTTATGAATTGGATGTTAAAAGGTTAAAATAATTCTCGATTGTTAAACGTCTTTCAGAGAGATAATACAATTTTACTTTAAAATTGAAGATATATATGTATATTATTTAAATGAAAAATATAAATAAATGAAATTACAATAACATTTATTAAGCAGGTATAATTGTCATTATTATCAATTTCCCTCAATTCAATATAAAATATATTTTCAAACATAACAGAATAATGGGGTAATCAAATTAATTATGCAAAGTTACGCTTGTTTTATACAACCAGTTTATTATTGTGTCACAGATGGTATTATCAATAATGTTAAATCTTAAATCATTGTTTAATTCTATAAATGATCATTTGGTATTTGTCTGTTGTATAATAACGCTAAATTAATTGTCTTGTGTTACTGGCACTTTCGAAATGGCACTAATTTCTAATGAAATGTTATCTATCCTGTCTCTGTGTATGTGTGTGTGCGTGTGTGTGTGTACACGAGTCGCGCACGCGTGCGCTGTGTATGATCTGTATATATACATATATATACAGGGTCGAACAATAACTTTGTCTATCTTCTTGAGTATATGCAAAAGTATCATCGTATCTTTGAAATACATAGACGTCTTATCACCCGTTGATATGCCACATTGTCACAGTAGTATTGATGCAAATGGTCACAGTTTAAAAAAAAAAAAAAAAAAAAAAAAAAAAAGCAGATAGAGCAAATTTGTTCCTTTGAAAATTTTTAATACGATTATAAACAAAGGAGATATTAAAAAAATGGACAGAGTCATTGTCGCAACCTGTATATACGTATATTTGTATGAATCACTGTGTCGATGTGAACGCACAAATAGTAGTTTAAAAAAATATTCAATTTTTGATTTTCTAACGACTAAATGTATTTCAATATCGACCGAATGTGTTGAATCAACGATTATTGATTTTACTCAAAAATTGATTATTTTTAATGTATATTCATTCATTACAACTATCATTTTAATCTAATTCTATTGAATGGCAAGCGTTCACAAAAAGTATAATCGCAAAATATATATTGTATGTGTCACACTATAAGCTTCTGTAGATAAATAATCAACATATATATTTTGGTTCATGTGTATGGGATAATAATGTGCCGATTATTGTACAACGCTTATTATAATTATTCCGATCTACTGTAAAGAAACATTTCTTTTTTTTTTTTTATTTCTTTTCTATAACGTATAAGTGTGTGTGTATGTAATATGTATTAAGATGGAAGCACAAACTATGTATAGTTTACGCTCTACGAGAGTCTTTTTATATGCTATGTTTTTTTTGTTCTTCCTAAAACTACTCAGACTTCAGTTAACATTCATTTTCAATTACAATTCCACTTACAAGAATAATATTACGATAGTTTGTTGTGTTATATATGAACTACTACAGCCTCTATGTCTTCTTTTATCTTTTCTTATCTTGTTTGTTTGGTTTTGTTTTGTTTTGTTTTTAATACTGCATTATTTTATAATCATACTCGTTTGTTATTTGTTAAAGATTGCAGTCACGGCCATTATTCGCTTTTTCCCCTTTCTATTCTATTTATAATATTCTAATTTGACACAAAATTTTTCTTCGTAAACAGTCTTAACATTTATGATAATGTTTACATTGTGCTAAAAATATGTACGGAAGCTACAAAAAATGTTGTCATTTGCACAAACGTCTTGGTCATTATACATTATATATAATATATATATATATATAAAGTTCCTATAGAACCGCTATGTCTCGTTTCAATTACATACATTTTACATGTTTGTGAAGGACGATTCGATATATTAATTTATCATTAATTTTAGACCTTGTAACATATTACTGTCGAAAAAATTCAGTAACTGTGTTGGATACCTCTCAAGTAATATCGTATTTATCTACTTTCTAATAAGTTGTCAATTTCATAACCAGTATAAAAAATCATTAACATATCACAGCTCTAGAAAGATAAAATTGTATATTAATTATTATTATTATTATTATTATTACTTCTACGTTCTTAATACATATTCAACATATTATCGTAGTAATTAGTTAACATACTATATAATAAGTCAACATATATAAGTATACATACATATGTATATATTTGGCAGTGAATATTCAAATCAAAATAAAACATAATTCATCGTTATCGTAACTTATAATACTACTACTTTAAAATGTCTTTAATATACTTCAATGAAAATATGTTTTCTATCTTAAATACTGTTCATGTACTTAAAAAACTGTATAAGGAACATTAACTTTTACTACTGGCTATGAAATTTCAAACCTACTTTTTGTGCGACTAGTAATGAAAATGAACAACTCACAACTATTGCAAGTATTTCCATAATTATCAACGATAATTGTTTATACTTATGATATTCTGTTACATCAAACAAGAATACATATTTTGTGAGTCATAAAGTATATTATCAACATTATCAGCAACAATATATTTAATCTCAAAATTAAAGAGAATAAAAACATATAAAACTATCATCATCATCACTTTGTGGATTAGCACCGTTAATCTCAAAAGTAAAGCTCTTTTTTTGTTGTTGTTGTCTGTATAATACAGCTAAAAAAAATGTTTATACAATTGTTTCTATCAAATACTGTTTTCAGCTAAAACTTCATTCGTCATCTTGATTATTCACAGCTCATCTCATCAAATCTGCTGCTCTTTGTCTATCTCTATGTACTTCTCGAGGATGCATTCTTTTACGATGTGAAAAACAATTACCCGAACTGGCAAATGCTTTCGGACAATAAGGACATTGGTAAGGCCTTGCACCAGTGTGTTGATTTATGTGAAATTTCAAATCCTGATTCCTTTTGAATGTTTTATCACATAAAGGACAGGCATGCGGTCTTAAATCAGAATGAGTTATACTATGAGCTCGAAGAGTTGAATTTGTTGGATAAACTCTTCCGCAAACGTTACATGGAAATCTAATTTCACCGTGATATTCTTTATGCCTACATAAATTCGATTGTGTTTTAAAGCTAAAATCAAATCAATATTAATGAATTAATGAATCATTTCTTATTTGTGATAAAGAGAAGTGTTTGTTAAGTTTAAGAATAACTTACATTCGGCCACATATATCGCATCCATATTTTCCTTTAGGCCTATGAGTTTCTAAATGCACTTTCAAATTTCCTTTGGTAGAAATTTTTTTACTACAAATTGGACAAATAAAATTGGCAGATGAATTGTTATCAACATTCGCATGCAGCACACCGTTTGTCGAATAAACTTGTTGAGATCTTAAAATAGGTTTTCCATCCAAACGTCTTTCTCTTGGCAAATGCGACCATAAATGATTTTGTAAACCAATTTCTGATATGAAGGATCGCGTACATATTGTACATTCGTATCGTTTAGTTGTATTTACATTATCTTCATCTGTTTCTTCATTAAATTTATTGTCATTAGATTCTCTTGTTATTTCCTTTTCTATTTCCGTATCTCTGTAATTGCAAATTTGTGGATTTATTTCGATAAACTTTATGCATTAATTTGTTCGTGCACCACAGTATAATAATTTCAATAATTATTTACTTGTTTGTTACACTTGACAATTCAGGAGAATGAATTCTCATTGGACTTTCTTCTATGTCTGATGTATCCGACATATCTGAAGCAGATTGTTCCATACCGCATTGCAAAAATAACATCGGATCTACTTTGACTTCCATTTCTTCCATACTCGGAGTATGACTTTTTTCTTCTTCGGATAGATGAGATAATTCGGATGGTCCAAGTGTTTCGCCTTCTGCTAAAATTTCTATGGCACCCTGGAAAATTGAACAAATTTTTTTTCTTACACAATATAATAAAATAATAAATGTATTAATATGTAATATAAATTGAATGTTTACTTTTGTAAGAATAGAATGCAATAATCCTCTGTCTTCTACTTTTTTAGTAGCTTCTTGTGTATTTTTCAAACCTTGTCCCGCCGTATTTTGAACAGAATTGATATTATCCAAAGTTTCGTATAATTGCAACCTTAATCTCTCTTGTGTACGATATGCCATCATTGCAAAACGATGTACTCCTTCCAATCTTTTGATACACGTTAAACAAACCATTTTTGATAATTTATCTTCCGAGGATACCTGAAAAATAAAATCAAGTAGTTAATATATTTGGCAATATTAAATAATAACATTTACATGTAAATTGTGTGTGTCGTAAGAATTGATTAATATATGTACACAAAAATATTTTACTTTGACACATATTTATTACATTTTTTTAATTACTAAACTCACTTGCAATAATAATTATCTATAAGTTTAATATATTTATTTTGTTAATTATTATTTAAAAAACAAAAAAAATAATAATTGTATAAAAATTGTTGTTGTTTTCATAAATATTTGTATTAAATTCATCATTAAAATTTGGTGTTTTAAGTATTTCCTTCTTGTTTGAAATTGTTTGTAGGAAATTTCGTAAATATTCCAAAATAAATACGACATTTGATATTTTTTCTGCATAAAATATTTCATAGACGTCATATCTGAATACGCCGCCGCCGCCGCCGCTTTATTCTCAAATATTTATAGACGCATCGCTTTATACGGCGCATGTAGTACATTATACTTATGGCAATCAATAAAATGCTAATTTTTAACACTTTTGCAGCACTGTACAAAATGGTTGCCACGAATTTCATTGAACGAGCAGTCATATTTTCTTCATTAATTTCTCATTATTATAAATATACATATATATGTTAATTGATATTATTTTAAAAAGTATACATTTTTTCACAAAAGATTGATGTAAATTGTTCTCCCGTTAAGAAAATTTACATCCAAATATTATCCATTTTTAATTGTTATTTGCTAAAATATGATTACAAATTAGATCGTAAATAAATTCAAATAAATTCGATATAATTTAGAACAAAAAGAAAAACAGTCGATTTTATTTGAGTATCACGATAACGATTATCATATTTAATTGGAAAAAAGTAGTGCTTATTTATTTGATAATTAAAGATAATTAATAAACGATCATGGCGATGAAACGCATCTTTAATTCTAACTCGGAGTCGGATCCGTCGAGTAGTTGAACCGATGAATCGACATCGATAGTATCGATCTAAGTCAAAAAATCGTCAAATCAAATACTCTTTCAAATAATTTCTCGATACAAGTAGGTTTGATTGTTTGTTATTTGGATAAAAAAGAAAAATAATAATAATAATAAAGTTCATCTGTTCGGATGGAATCATTGACAAAAATATTGCCGATCGCAAATGTACCGAGTTGCACGTGGGAATATCGTAGAGACGATGACACAAGTATGCATTTATCTTGGTGAGTGTGTGGAAGACGCGCGCGCGTCCAGCGGTCGAGATTTTGAAAAAGATCCCGGTAACACAGAAAACGTAAAACACGCACTCCGCCGGCGGTCTTTGGTTCGCATTCGACCGTCTCACAGATCGGTTATATTATGTTATTCTCTCAAGTTATTAAAACTTACCAAGATGTAAAGATATTTGCGTATTTTGGTCTGCAAGTAGTGCCGTCTACCATCCTCGGTGAAAATGTTGACACTGTCGTTTCCATTAACGTCGCACGCACAAATTCGACAGTGCAATCCGTCTTCCCGATCGCGACGTTCGAAATCGCGACCCGCCGTACCCATTTCAAATCAAATCAAATAACAAACAATAGAACAAAACAAAAGGAACAAAATAGGATGAATTATAAAGAGAGGACACTAAGAAAAAAATGATAACGGGGAAGACACTACGGATCCTCTTCCCCTCACCGCACGATGCGACGAGATATCGAAGCGTGGTGCTCTCACCGCAAAGCGAACATATCTCTCTTTTTCTCTCTCACCCCCTTATATTCCACCCCTCGTATCTTATTCGGTATGTTTCGCTCTTGTTTCTCTCTCTTTCTCTCTCCCTTTCCCTCCCTCTCTCTTCCTTTTGTTTCTTTTTTTTTCGGTAGACGCGATTAATCGTTCAATCCCGGAAGACGATGGACCAGTTACGTTTTTCACCGTTGCATCTTTACGATGTGCCAACGCGTTTCTTCTTTCTCCTCATCAAAAGATAGAGATAGAGAAAAAGAGAGAAACAGAGAGAGAGAGAGAAAGAGAGAGAGACAGAGAGAGAGAGAGAGAGTTGATTATTCTAACGATCCTTCTTTTTTTTTCTTCTTCTTCTCTCTTTTCCCGTTTTCCTTTTCCTCTTATTTTTCTTTTTTTTTTTTTATTTTTTACTTATGAGTCTCTCGGATTGGGTGAGATTACTAACAGCACGCGGCTCGTCGACGCGTTAAAAACGACGTCGGCGCCGGGCGTCGGCGTCTACCTCCGAAACGAGTGCTCGATACAAAATATATAATAGCATTCGTCGATTTGAAAAACATATGTATATAACCGATTGTTTTATTTATGGATTTCTCTCGCCACCGCGCCGTACCGCGCCGCACCGCGCCGCGCCGCGACGCACGCGTTCGAAGTCAAAACCATTTCGCATTTCCTCTTTTCATCAATTAAACAACCCTTTTCCACGCCTTTTCTATCCCCCACCCTTTCCATTCGTTTTATCTCTCCTTTACTTTTATCTTTCAACATTGTCCAGGTATATACACCTTTAGTCAATAGATTATACTATCGTCGGAAATAAAGAATATAATTTAATGATGCGGTTGCTTAATTGATCCGCCATTTTCTACCTGCTTCGCGACTTTGATCCTTTTTTTATTACATTTTTTTCCTTTTCGATTCACTCGAAAGAAAATGTTTTATTCCTTCGACGATTTATCTCGTTGGATCGTTTTTTTGTCGATAGGTTTGATGATAAGTCGCGAGTTTCACAATTTTCCCTCCAAATTTTCGAAATTTCTCCGCCGAATTCTAATCTTTCCCGCCATTTTTCGGAATCTGTATCCCTACGCCAAACACAAGTACCCTCGTGTGCTTTTTACCCCTTCCCTTATCTCTCACCCCTTTATCCCTTCCCCTCCGACATCCACCCTCTTATGCGCGAAAAATAGTCCCAGTTATTCGCGAACGAACAGCCTCCCCTCGGATATGTCCCGTTTAAAAAAATCAATACTTAATAATTAGCAATTAATACACGCGCCACGTACGTCTTCTCCTCCCCTATCGCTTTTACCTCTTCCACCCTTTCCAATAAACTCTTTTCTCTATTCTTTTATTTTTTACCCTATTGTTTAAGACTTTTATTATTATTATTATTATTATTATTATTATTATTTCTCTTTGTCTCTCCTATTATTACATTTTACTTCCTTTTATATCACATTGTTAGTTTTATTACATTTGAAAAATCTAAAATAATAAAGTTCTCATCGAAATTGTTATATGTTATAGGTAGGAGGATTCTTTCTTGTCCTCTATCAAAATCGTGCAACTTAAAAAACTGTGATATAATAAGGTATTTTAAATCATTAATATAAGATTGAATGTACATTTTTTTATTTCATAGAATTGTGTGTTATATTGTATAGAGAGGGAGAGAATTTGATTTTATAATTGAAACTTTAGTATATATTGATTAGATAATATAGTATAAAATATATAGCTTTTCAAAAAGAAACCAAATTTAAACAAAATTCTATAAATAATTATGTTTATTAATACTACTATTTTCAGTTATCATAAAAAATGTTCATATTGTATGATTATGAAAATATTGTGCAAAATAGGTCAGCGTGAAAAAGTCCTAATACGTTTAACATTTAGCTTTATTTTGTATCGGTAGGAACAATTTAAATTCTGCTGGTAACTCATCTTCAGAATATAATCTATCGGAGAAATATACTCTACGTATTCGACAATTTGCATGAATTTGAACTCTTAAAGTTTCGACATAATTAGTTCCATATGCTCTGCGAGTGAAGTCTGCTAAATTAAACTGTATTTGATTCCATCCGTCATCTAGTCTCATTGGCATAGTACATATGAATGGTTTTACTCTAGTCGTTGATTGATAATTACTTGCACGAAATCGTCGACGTACATTTTTATCATCGATAACCTAAAATAAGAAATATTTTTCATAATGCATGTTAGAAGAATCTTAACAGATGTTACGATTATTTCTATCAAATGTGTATTTTTACCTGAACTTCAAAGGTAAAGTATTTCTTCAAGTTTTTTATTATCATTACCAAAAATGGTAATTTAATTCCTAATGTTTTTCTTAAATCCGCAGGACATGTAATATAAGTAGTACTCACATTACCACCTAGTATTTCTAATACAAGACTTTGTATGTCATTATCTGTAATTCTTTTGATATGACCATTTCTCACTTTTTTATCCCATATTTGTAATGGTTTGCTACCAATACTATACAAAATGGATAAGAAGCCACTTTGAAATGTGTTTTTGAACATATTTAATGATTCTTACAGATTTGCCGGACCAAAAATATTCTCAAGAAATATTTGTTGTTCTCTTGAAAATGTTCTTCAAAATGTTCTTCAAAATGTTCTATGTTTTATCGTAGGTATTAAAATTACGTTGAAAATTTCGGAAAAAGTAACCTAACCTTGTTCCATTATAAAATCACACGTTTTAGACAAATTCTCTATTGTGGATAATCAATGAAAGAAAACCATGTTGATTGCACAAATGTAGACAAGTAGATTTATACGATCACTTAACATTCATACATTTTTATTACAAATAAATATGTTTTTTTCGGTGAATTTTCTTTTCTCGAACGAACTGACGCGTATGTTGTGTGTATGAACTCCTATTGCCGGTGCAGTATTTTAACTGCTTAGCTACAATGCTAATGAATATCAATCGATAAATTTATACTTGTGAATAGTTTCACGAAATGATCATATCAATTTTCAATTTACCATCAAATAATAATTACACTAAATGAAATAATACAAATACATAATTTAAAGATTTATTTTGTATATTATACATTTTATATACAAAATTTCAATTGGAAAAGTAATGAATAATAACAGATATATACATCGAAATCAATATATATCAATATAATTGATATTAGTACTTGAATTTGTTTAAATGCAAAATTATTTAATGATTATATGTATACTATTAATAAATTTTCGCGCGGTTTAATTTCAAATAATAAAAAAACAAAGATGGTAGTTGGACAGTAGCGCCATCTACATCGATAAATTCATCTCCTACACGGGTAACCGTACACACAGATAAATATTCATCGGTCAGCAGCTGACGATGGTAAGTGGTGGTGGTGGTGGTGGTGGTGGTGGTAAAATGATAATTTTGTAAAGTTCGTGGCTCGGTGTTGTTTATATTTTTCAACAAATCTTTTTACACAATAAGCTTCTAAAGACTGCTTTAATTTTGTTTAGATTATATACAAAAAGACATTTAGGATCGTGGCCTTAGTGCCATATTAATACTGGATGAATAAACAGTCGCTATGTGGGTAAAGCCAAAGGAGGTTCTACTTGCTAATGCTTTGTGGTAAACTTTGATGTTTGTTTTACATTTGACGGACCATAATTATTATTTATAATATATGTCAAACACAACTGATAATAGATCTTTAGTATTTTCAATGAAATTCATTGTTTCTTCTTTTTAATATATTGCAATTTTTCTTGCATTTTGTACAATGTTATATTTGAAAATGAACATATCTTTTATTATTTCATTTGGTTTACGAAACAATATTGAAGTTACAATATGTAATTATTCTTTTATCTATTTCATGCATTAACCTCTTAAACATACGTCTATACGATTGCACATGTGTGTACATATGAATGGTTTGTGTACAAAAGTGAATCATACTAGCGTAATAAAAATTGCATTATATTTATATCCATATGCATTATTTGCAATATTGCTTTTATTGAAATAAAACGAACGCGGTATCGTTTAGAAAAGTTATTACATTATTTTCTAATATAACGTGACAGATGTTGTTTTAAGAAGTTGACGTGTTGGTGAGTAAAAGTGTGTACTTGACATTTCGAGAGGACAAAAATGAGCACATTTTTCAAACGATTTGACTACTTTTACATTCCTACTTTTTCCTTCATTTACATAATAAAATGTATCGATAAATTTATTAACAGGGTAAATGAACAATCAACGGTATATTTTGTTTTACAACGTCGAAAAGGTCATGGAAAAACTAAAGGCCTTACGTCAATACTAGTAGGAACATTGGACAGTGTATTTGATACTAAACCAGCACCATTTAGAATATTGCATCAAACACCATCGTCTGAAGTTTATTGGGGTAATTCATTTTATAAACATACTCTGCGTGTGTATATATATATATATATATGTATATATAAATATGTGACATATTATTCCAATAAATCAATACGATTAAAAATAATTGTAATGCGTTGTTTTATAATACAAAGTAATATATTCAAATTCAAAATAAAACACAATGTTTTAAAATGTTTTATATTATTATGTAAAAATCTGACAAATATATTTGTTCTTGTTTACTTCAAGAGATATCATGTTCTTTGACACACGAAGAAATTCTACAAGATTGGGAATGGCTTCATTCGAATTTAATAGATACACTTCAATCATTTGACACCGAAGAAGATATAACAGAATTTGTTTGTTGTAAAATTCAATCCATTATCGCTAATAATATTCCAGATTGTCAATTTGCTGATGGTAAATTATTATTTCGTATTATCTATCTGTAATTATTTCTAAATGCAAATGGAAATTAATCTATTTATTAATATAACAATGTATGTTTATTTGCAGAAGAAGATCCAGCTGTATTTAAAACAGTATCTTTCAAATTTCATCAGTTATTTAACATACCGAAAGAAGACAAATTGGTCAATTATTATTCTTGCAGGTATTTATTCTTATATAATGAATCAAATAACAAATTTATTAATAAATAATGAAATATTAATGGAATCAATAGCTATTGGAAATCTCGGATACCTAGACAAGGATGGCTATATCTGTCTGTAAATCATATGTGTTTTTATGCTTATATACTAGCAAGAGAGACAAAATTAGTTATAAGATGGGCAGATATTATTGAATTGGGTAAAACAAATTCCATATTAATACCAGATAGTATACATGTCGTAACACGTGATAATAAAGAGGTATAAAGTTCTTTTTACATGTTATTATTGTTATCTTCAAAATAATTCATTCAGCTAATTCGTGCAATAAATGTATCATTGCTAGAGATTATCTGTTATTTCTTTTTCTTTTGAAGCATTACTTTTCTATGTTTCTACACAAATCGGAGACATATTCGTTAATGGAACAGCTTACGAATATCGCCATGAAAAGGTACTTTTTCGCACTTTTATCCATCCATTATAGGTGAAATTGGTACAAGTGTATGCATAATTTTTCATAGGCTCATTGATGAAAAGAGTGGTTTCAATGAGGACAGAGAACTATTGAATAAATTAAGGTATTTTCAATCATTTATATATTACCTTGATACAATTATCAGTATTTTATTAATGATAAAATTGATTTGATTTTAGTAAAAATGTACCTAAGAAACCATCATTCTTGAAAAGAGATCTTGATGCTCGAGCACATTCAGAAGCATACAGGTTACAATTTAGATTACCAGGAAATGAAAAATTAGATGGTAATATTGATGCAACATTGTGGACTCCGTACAATAAAAGATATGTTTGGGGAAAGATATATCTCTCGCAGAACTATCTAGCATTTGACAGTAGGGTAAATAAGTATATATATTATATATAAAACAAAATAATATCAATTGAAATGCATTTTTGTAAGTATTTATATAATCATTCATTTAGGTAAGAAAATTAGTAAGTTTAGTGATACCTTTGAGAGAAGTACGACTCGTTGAATCTGCAGAAAATCAGTCTTCCTCCGTAGAGAAATCGATATTGGTAACTACAACGCGTGCATCATTTTTATTCGCTCAGATTCAAGATAGAGTTTTTTTAGTTCAGAAGATATCTGAACTTTTGGCTAAATCAAAATTAATGCATCCGTAAGTTTAAATAAAATAACATTTAACAATTAGAAATAATATTGATTATATATTTATACATATATATATATATTTCATTGTTTTGTTGAACAGAGGTGTTGGCAGCTTGAGTTTGCAAAATACTTCAACAAATAGTTTAAATAATTCTGAAGATACAAAGTTTGTAGGAACGTGGAAACCTCAACCTCCATTAATGACGCTTTTTAAAGCTCCGCTTAGTACTGAAGCAGCTTTAAAACAAGAAGCTAAAGAAAAACAATGGGAACTTCATTTCGCAGAATATGGACGAGGTGTTACCATGTATCGTACCGTAGAAATGGCAAAGCTTGTAATTCAAGGAATTCCACAATCTTTAAGAGGAGAAGTTTGGCTTACTTTTTCCGGTAATTTTATTATTGTTATTCATCTTCTAATATAAGAATTCTATTAATTAAACTTTCATATTTGTATTAGGTGCATTAAATGAGATGGCTACCAATCCGGGTCTTTATAAATCTTTGGTGGATAAATCATTGGGCAAATCTTGCCAAGCTAATGAAGAAATAGAAAGAGATTTGCATAGATCTTTACCGGAACATCCTGCGTTTCAATCAGATACTGGTATCAGTGCTTTAAGAAGGGTATTATCTGCTTATGCATGGAGAAATCCACAAATTGGTTATTATTATTATTATTTGTAATATTTATATACTTCAATATAATGTATTTGATTACATTTAATCTTGATCATGATTTTGTTTATTTTTTTTATACAACAGGATATTGTCAAGCTATGAACATAGTAGCTTCGGTTCTTTTAATATACTGTTCAGAAGAATCTGCTTTTTGGCAGCTATGTAATGTTTGTGAATCTTTACTACCTGATTATTACGATCGACGAGTAGTTGGTGCTCTGGTTGATCAAGGCCTCTTAGAAGAATTAGCTGCAGAATATTTACCAGATCTGCATGCCAGGTTACAAGATCTTGGACTTATCAAAGTCATATCACTATCTTGGTTTTTAACGATATTTTTAAGTGTCATGCCAACAAGTAGTGCTGTAAATATTATGGATTGTTTTTTCTATGATGGAGCAAAAGTTATATTCCAAGTAAACTTTATTATTAATTATATTTTCTAATTACATTTAATAGAATTGATTTTAATGAAATCTAAACAAATATTTCTTCTTCTATTAGATAGCATTAACAGTGTTACAATGGAATCAAGATAAACTACTTAATTGTCGTGACGATGGAGAAGCTATGCAATTGTTAACAGACTATTTAGGAGGTGTTTATAATAACGAAGGTCCCGTTTTTCCTAGACCAGTTGATAATGCCACATCTAATAAAGTAAGTTTATTTTCTATTATCAAGGTAAAATGAAAAAATTGTATAAACATTTTTTGTTTTTTTTTTTTTTTTTTTTAGAGTATATCTGTCCAAACATTAATACACGAATCATATGTAAGATATGGCTCCTTGACCATTGGAGGAATCGAAAGGCTTCGTCTGAAACATAGGCTTAAGGTAGTTCAAAGTTTAGAAGAAGGAATAGAAAAAAATGTAATTAGAAGTGTTATTGTAGATAAATATATGACCATGGAGGAGTTACAGGTATTACTTTTATATTTATTATATATAATAATAAATATAATGAAATGTAATATTTCATTACATGTAGAATATATTCGAATGTACATAGGAACTGTTGGCATTAGTGAGAGAAGAATTAATGAGCCAACGAAAATCCGAGCCTGACAGATATGATCCTACTCAACCACCCTATGAAGCTTATAAAATTGACTTTGAACTATTTAGAATATTATTTGGTGGTTTGTCGCCATGGGGTAAATGTACACAAGCTGAATCTCTTTCAGCTCGATTATTTCGTGTAAGTTATTATAATATAATATTAATGTCATTTGAATTTGCCGCGCACTCCTAGGAAGAGACGTAGACAGAGATCGATATAAATCGATTAATCAATCGATCAATCAGTGACAGCTAGCAGTGACAGCTAAAGTGATAGATAGATAGATAAAGAGCGATAAATAATATTATAATAAGAAAATTGAAATAATTAATATGAAGATTAATTGGACTAGTGTACATAGTGGGGAGCCGATAATAGTTTTTAATTGTCGTTTCTCTATTTACAGGTAAATTGTATATAATAAAATTCACGGTTGTGTAAATAGCTAAGAAAACCTAACCTCTAACGACAATTAAAGACTATTATCGGCTATATTATATGTGATTATACATTTTGAGAGTGTATGTAAATAATGTTTTCTATATTTAGTTAATGGATCGTAACCGTGATGGTTTATTAAATTTCCGAGAATTAGTGCAAGCTATTGGAATGACTGCAACAGCTGATCAAACGCAAAGGTTGAAACTTCTTTATACTCTACATTTACCACCACTTCTCACACCTGCTGATTTTGACTCGCCTACTCATTCAGGTAAATATTAATTTTGATTGTTGAAATATCGTTGTTGAAATATCGTTGTACATAGTAGTAGTAGTAGAAGTATAAGCGATTATACTGGTTAGATGGAGCTGAAGTAGCAGCAGAAGCAACAGATTTTTTTGATAGTATGGAACAGAGTGTGGCTTCCTTAGAAATGCCAGTCAGTGTGGCAGAAGAACCAACAGTTGGTACATTATCAGGATCAACGAGTATGAACAGTCAACACGGTGATCAGTCATGGGAAATACAGAGTATGGATAGTTTACGTTCTATGATTGCATCAAGGGATAGTCCTCTGGATTTAAAAGTGGTGCCAAAAATGTCTCAAACTCACTTCATAGCATTATGGAAAACCCTGTACGATATGTTTCCAGCTCAATTAGAAGAACAAGAGACATATCATAGTATAGCATCGATAGGTATTCCTATTTTTAATGCATAATGAATGTTTCATTATTGTGTAATGAAGTGTTACATACTTATTCAAACTTTCCCAAGGTACTCTTTTATTGCAACTAGGCGATGTGGGGAAAAAGTTAAATATTAGTCGAGATGAATCAGAAGATAGTTTATTGTTAGCTGCTTCTGCTGTGCAACATATATCTTCTGCAACTGTAAGATTCATATTCTTTATATTATCTTACATACATATATATATATATATGTATTTTGTTTTGGAAAATAATTTATCTTTCTAGTCACCTGATCGTAATGGAAATCCATCTAGTACGTCGTCTTGTTCAGATCCCGATTGGTCGATAACTATTGAACAATTTTTAGCATCTGCATTAACTGGTCCACCGATAGTCGACTTTTTTAGTAAAAGAGCCGATCTTGCAGAAGCAATGGTAATCCTTAAAAATCGTAGATTTAATCGCGTTCATTCCTTGTCCGATACTCCGATAATAAATGTATAATGTAAATCTTATTGAAACATAAGTGCAATATAGTTTTTTATGCGATAGATTGTCTTAAACATTTTAACGAGTATATTAAAGTATTTTAAAGAAATATTTTCAACGTCTCTGCATAGATCAAAATTGAGAGATAAGCACTTATATTCAATTTCAAACCAGGATGTTGGAATCGTGAAAAATAGATGATACAAAATAATGAGATTATCTAATGAGAATCTAATTATTTAGATATCGTAACACTGTGTTTATATAAAGTACTGTATTCTTATTTGAACATTACAAATACTTTTTCTAAGTATATTATATCTTTATCTTTAATATAAAATATTCTATATTGAAGTAAGCTCGATGTATGTACATCTCTTTTACAATGGACATGTAGATTTCAAATCTAAGGAATTAACATAATATTGTGTAAAGTAATGCATAGAAACGCACATTGCTTGCAAATAATATTCTATTAACGATGGATTACACCTATAGACATGTTGGCCTATGTTTTCAAAGATATAAAGGAATGAAAAAAAGAAAAAAAAGAAAAGAAAAGAATCGATGATATGCCATTTGTACAATAACAATAGCAAACTATTAAAAATATCAGTCCTATAATTTTTATATTAGTGCTTTTTTTAAATACAAAATGCCTCAGGTAATAAAACAGTGATGTAATCCAGAAATATTTAAGAAAAAATGAATTAAAGCAAATGTTTTGTATCATTTATCATACATTGTCTTGTAATACATTAAAAAAATAATATTTCAGTACAATGATTTATTAAATATTTCTTCACTAATAAAATTAGTGATAACAATTTTTCATAAGCACAAGATAAACTAATAGAATTCAAGCAAACACTTATAAATATTATTTCATTCAATTACAAGTGTAAAATATTTTATTTGTCACAATTTTCTTATACAACAAGGATTTATTTTTCGACTGCTGCAATTACGACGCGCTATTGAAATTGCAAATTTATCAAATAAAATTGATGACATTTGAAAACGTATCAACAATTGTTGTATGATTAATAAAATGATTAGTAGGAAACTATTAATAGGCTTGCTTTGATATATAATTTAAAGATACATTCCATTAACTAAATAATCAGCGTCATGAGCATAAGGTCCATGTCCACGATGTCCACGTCTTTTTACTATTCGTAATCGGCAAGCTATTAATGCAGCAGTAATAGCTGTTGTTATTAATCCTAGTGCTAAAGAAATAACTGCACCTCTTGGTCTTAAATTGTCATGGTCATTTATTTGTTGAAGATGCTCTGCGACAACAGCACTTTTCTCGTGTTCCTTTACATGATTCTCCAAAACTATAATACTTTTGTGATCTACAAAAATTGTACATCCAATTAAAAATCAAATCAAACTTGATCACAATATTTTTCATATATAATAATTGACTTTGATAAATGTTCACACCTGTTATCTCACTCTTATGTCCATGATTATTTTGTTGTTTGGAATTGTTAATTTTGCTTGTATTATTGAATTTGTCTATATTATGTTTATCTAGTTTAATATGCGATGTTTCTTCTGGTATCTTTTTATCTACTTTACCATGTTCTCTCTCCTTTACTAATGTATCATCTGTGTGTTGTACGGAAGTCTGAAATAATTAATTATACAATATTATTATATATTATACAAATGTGTCATGGACACAATTATATATGAAAAATATTAGCTTACCTCGCAAGGTGGTGATACTGTATTTTTGCTATCTTCGTTTAAATGGTTGACCAATTTTTGTGGAAGCTTTGGAATTATCGATGGTGCTTGTTGAACCGGAGTCTCTTGCCATATTACTTTATTAGGCGATGAGAAATGTGATGATGGATTTTTAAAGTCTACGTAAACATTACTGAAATCCAAATGATTAGAAGTTTATTAGTAGAAACAAATGAATGAAATTGAATAAGATTTGATTTTGATTACCCATCTACATCGGGTTCTCTAATAACACCAGATCCTTTATGACTAAAAATGTGAGGCTGGTTTTCTAAAAATAAAATATCGTATTAACATAATACCATCACATTTTCTTACTAAATCGCATTAGATATTTTCAATGTTATATTTACGATCATAGGGATTAAAATTATTTTGTTCTCGATAAGAATTTGCTGGAATGTATGAATCTTTGTTTTGTTCATATAACGGTTGATAATCCCCCTGATACGCAGGCAAACCAAAATTCTTTTGCATTTGCGGTATTTCCATTTGTGGATATAAGCGATTTGCTGGTTGTGATAATACTTGATTCGTTATACTTGGTAATTCCCATGGTTTAACATTATTTTCTGGACCACGAGGATAAATTGGTACGAAAGCTTTGTGTTGATCAATCATACGCTGATAATTGATAGCGTTAGAAGGTAATTGCGGAGATGGTCCTTGTATGGCGGCTACTGAAGCTGAGACAGTTGGCTTTTCGGTTGGACATACAAGGTCTGCCGCTTCATCAGAACCATCAGCACATTGCGGTATACCATCGCAAACATTGTATATTGCTATACAGTCTCCAGTCGAACGACACTCATACTGATTGTGACTACAACCTATATATATTTGTGTTTATAAAATTAAATAGATTATTTTGTAGAAATATTAGAAAATATGTTACCTCGCTTAGGTGATGGTGTTGTTAAAATTAAACGCGATATTACGGTAACGCTTGCTTTTACAGGATGTTCTGTAATGGAATATTCGACTGGTGGAGTATCGGCAAGTTTTCTGTAAAGTTTCAACCATTCTAAATGAATAATATTTCATGTAGAATATACAAATGATATAATTATTATAATATACATATGAAACTTGAATATGTAAATGTAAATGTAATCATCTACCTCAATGATTTCAATTCGTGCTCGTGTTGAGAAAGTCGAATTTGTTCCTCCGATTGAGTATGACTGTGAATATTGTAATTGGTACGTACAGCACTCGTGTAATTAACATGAGTGGTAAATTTACATTTAAAGTCTTGAAGTGGACCGCATTCAAACAAATAACAACTTCCTGGTTTCTAAAAGTTGATATGCTCATTACATCGTTACATCGTTACATCGTACTCTTCAAAATGAATGAATAAGCAAATAGAAAACTACTGATAGAAAATATCTAATTCAACATTGATACTTACTTTCTCTTCAAAGATGAAAACGTCACATTTATCTGTATTACAACAAAATTTAAAACACTCCTCTCTAGATTCAACGTCCATTTCATTTAAATATTTTGCACCAAGATCACGTGAATCTTCGGTTTTGATAATTTTATTCGTGTGAACGTCGAAACTTTTGAAACAGGTGTCATCGTTATTCCCTGCATTGATATGTTCCTCATTTTTTACTAAAGAAATTTCACCATTTATATTGTGAAAAATTGCAATAACATTAATAAATACAACGTATAATTCCTTGTAGTACATCCTTCTTTACAAAAATACGTGGTATTACATACGCGCATGCTTCTCGCGAGTTAACACGTTCCGATCAATAATTTGGAATGGATACTAAAAAGTGCAAAAGTAAGATTAGTATTTTATCTAATCTGATCATTTTTTTTCCTTTCTAAACTTAATTATTATTTTGTTAATTAAACAAAAGATTGTATATCAATTTTCTGTTACTTTACGTTAGAAAAATTATTCATACACGTATTATAATTTATATATTTTTCCATAAATTCTAAATATCTCTTTTTTCTTAACTATTTAAATATTAAATCTTGGAATCGTTGTAAATCATTGTTTAAATATTTATCGTATGTTCATACGTACATATATTATATATTTTTCAAATTATCTCGTACCAAAGTATCACGTATATTTAAATACGTTTAAATATTCGCGCCAATTTTTGCCATAGAATATAAAACATTATTAATCGTAACGAATAAAATATATTAAAATAGTTCGTATTTTAATTCGTAAGATGGCACTTAAATCTTAATTTTTTGATTTTATTCTTTTATTTAAATATTAATCGCATATACTTTAATTGTTTGCAAATGTAAAATCAATTAATTAAAAAAATGTATAAAAGTTAATGATATAATAAGAAAACAAAGAAAAATCATTGGTCAGAATATACATATATAATTTTCAACTTGAAAAGTTTCACTTGATTGCATTTATAGGTTATTGTTTATAATCATTTACAGATAATTGTGACAACATGTAATAATGCGTGCAACGACCAATCACCGATTAGACACGGTTAATATTGGTTAATATTTTTATTATCAAAGTATCATTGGTGGATTTCATTGGTAGTTTTAAAGCTTCATTTTCTAGGCCATAATATACATTTTAATCAGCAATTATTTAAAATACAAAAAAAAACAATTTTAAAAAGAATATATTTATATATGTATATAGGTTTGACTATAGGAGTGGTTTGGGAGGGGGTTAGAGAAAGAGAATAACGAGATAGTTTTTCGGCAGATGAAACGGAGTAAATAGAATCGAGCGCGTGAGTATTAACACGTTGCGAGCAAGAAAGAAGCAGATAGAGGATATACACATAAAATGAGAGAGAGAGAGAGAGAGAGAGACGGGGAGAGAGAGAGGGAGAGAGAGAAGAGATTTACGATATAGACGCATAAGAGCGAATGAGATAGAAGATAGTGAAAGAGGAATGGTGGGGGAAGCATGAGGAAGACAAGACCAGGCGGACAGGCTGGCAGACAGACCTGTCCGATTCACAACTCGCTAACCGCGATCCGTGCTTGTATTTCAGCTGTTTCTATTATTCCGTATTTCTCAACCGTTAGCATATATATATATTTTCAAAATAATATCATTAGAACAATTAAATTCGTACGGCGTTACTTTAGCAGCAACAAAATCGGGATCCGCGTATAAAACAACACGCAACGCGAGAAAAGTAGAAAGAGCGAGAGAGATAGAGAGAGAGAGAGAGAGAGAGAGAGAGAGACGTCGAGGGGGAGTAGAGAAAGAGGGGGAAAGATAGAGTACGAGGGAGCGAGCGCGCGCGAGAGTGAGTGAGAGAGAGAGGGAGAGAGAGAGATAGATAGATAGAGAAATAGAGAGAGATAGAGATAGAAAGAGCGAGAGAGAGAGAGAGAGAGAGAGAGAGAGAGAACAAACGAGCGCCGTTACGATAAAAGAGAAGTTTTACGGAACGTGTTCAAAAGCGTTCAATGGTCGAAGCAGCTATGCGCCACGCCGTTGTAGGGCTCTTAGCTAGCTAGTTTCAACTACGGGAGGTCTCTCGAGCCACAGTTACGACCTCGAGAACGTGCGGGTTCACCTCGCGAAGAAGATGACCATAATAGTCTTTTTGATCGACACATCGGCCTCCATGAATCAGAGGGTTTATTTGGGCGGGCGGCCCACGCTTTTGGATGTAGCCAAAAGCGCAGTGGAAACTTTCGTGAAGGTACGCCAAATAAGACAGCAACTTTTCTTGACCGGGCTTTAAGTTGTCATGGAGTGTCTCATCTCCGTCATTAGGTTGTGTGTGTGCGCATCTTTTATATGTGTGTAGGGCTGTGTATATGTATAGATATGTTTGAGAGAGAAAGAAAAAGAAAGAAAGAAAGAAAGAAGAGCAACGCGTGTGTGTGTGTGTTATTATACATCGGTCGTGATAAAATTCTCATTAATTTTGTTTTTTATTATTTTGATTTGCATTTAAATTAAAAATACTTTTACAGGTACGACAAAGATCACCGGAGAGCCGCGGGGATCGTTATATGCTCCTGACCTTCGAAGATCCGCCCCAGAATATCAAGGTATCTCTCGTATTCCTTGCTTAAACGCGTTCGTTCTCCCTTTCTCTCCTTCTCTTCCTTTTCTTCCTTCTCTACCTTCCCTTTCCCTTCCCTCCCCCACCCACCCGATATTCACACCTATGCGCTATTGCTCTTTTCTTTCCCTCTCTCCTCTACTTTTCTTCATCCCCGATTCCTTCTCTATATACTACTAGCGCTGCTTCCATATAACATTTTTTATTTAATTTTTTTCTTGTCATCATCGAATTATCTCTAACGATAATATTATGGTTGCATGGAGGGTTCCCCCTTTTTCTTTTTTTCAAATTTAATTCTGCTCACATTTTCAGTTATATTGATATAACAATGAATAGAAGAGCTTATGCAGGGAAGTAGTAACTACGTGAAATAATACACACTTTCCTACATACCTTCCGTCTTCCGTTGCGGAAGAACTGCATTATGGGTACCGCATGCTGAGATGCGCCTTCAGCGCCATCTCCTTTTATTGTTTCTTCATTAGAACTACTCGAGCGCGCGAAGTTTTGAATTAACATATCAATATATTGTGACAAATTATTTTCAATAAACATCTAATAGAATTGTATGTGTTTATTTTCTTTGTTTTTAGGCAGGTTGGAAAGAAAATTTGGCCACGTTTATGAATGAATTGAAAAACTTACAATGTGTTGGCCTTACAACTTTAGGTGCTGCGTTAAAACATGCTTTGGATGTTTTGAATATAAATCGAATGCAAACTGGTATCGATACTTATGGTCAAGGGAGATGTCCATTTTATTTAGAACCATCTGTAATTGTTGTTATAACGGATGGTGGAAAATATACGACAAACAGTGGAGTACATCAAGATGTAAGTTGCTATAGTGTGTTTTTATATTGTATAGTTATTTGTCAAAATGATCTATTGGACATTTAGTTTGAATTAATTCGATAAAGTTAAAGGTTATGTTGAAAATCTTTTCACATCACACATTTTGTTTTTTTTACAAGTTTACATTACCAATGCATTCTCCTATACCTGGATCAGAATTAACTAAGGAACCATTTAGATGGGACCAAAGGTTATTTTCTTTGGTGTTAAGATTATCTGGGACACCGGCCGTTGAACGAGACACCGGTTTAGTTGCAAGTGATTCCTCTCCGATAGATGCAATGTGCGAAGTAACCGGAGGTATGATGAATAAATTATTCATTAATATTAATATTTATCAAGTGATTAATTAATTGTGTATAAATCATAGGTCGTTCGTACTGCATAACATCTTTTAGAATGATGATGCAATGCATTGATTCTTTAGTACAAAAAGTTCAATCTGGCGTAGTAATAAATTTTGAAAAGATTGGACCTGATCCTCCTCCCCTTTCAAACGAGGTCCAACATCAGGATGAAGACGAGAATGAAGATGAAAATAATACCAACAATGGCCCTCGGACTCAGTATTCTACAAATCCAACAGTACTAGGAAATACAGCATGGCATTCTTGTAGAAGATTAATTTACGTTCCACGTTCAGCACAGAAAGGATTTGCCGTTGGCTTTTGGCCAATTCCAGAAAGTTTTTGGCCAGATTTAAGTGCTAGTTCACTGCCACCAAGATCTGCGCATCCTAATGTCAAGTTTACCTGTACCAGTCAAGAACCAATGGTCATAGAAAATTTACCATTTGATAAATATGAATTGGAACCCAGTCCATTAACGCAGTATATATTAGCAAGAAAACAACCAACAATATGTTGGCAAGTATTTGTAGCAAATTCTTACAAATCCAGCGAGGTTGGCCATCCTTTTGGATATTTGAAAGCGAGCACAAACTTAACTTGTGTAAATTTATTCGTTATGCCCTATAATTATCCTGTGTTGTTACCGTTATTGGAAGAATTGTTCAAGGTACATAGGCTGAAACCAACAAACGAATGGAGAACACAATTTCAGAATTATATGAGAACTATGCCAACTTATTATTCTGCGGTGAGTTGCTTTTTTGCTTTTTTAACTCTCTCTATATATATAATTTTATTGAATAAAGGAGACGCAATATTTGGATATCTTATTTATTTTAAACTTTTGTAATTGCAGTCGTTGAGGAGAGCATTAACTAGAATGGGTGCACCTGCTCCTCTAGCACAAACTTTAATACCTGATAACATGGATAATTCCTTATCGTACAGTGTTTTAAATTATTTAAAACGTTTGAAAAATCAAGCAAAAATAGAATTTGATAGATTATGTAATGAAGTTATTTCTAAACAAGTTGCAGCTGCTAATATGACAAAAAATTTAACTAACGCTAGTACAACTACCATAACGGAAGGTGTTAGAGTTATTCCCAGAACACCGTTGAAAAAAGATTTGGTAAGAGATCATTTGAAGACATTATTTTCTATGTTTCCAAACATTCGAAATAATAAATTAATGAGATACATTTGTTTATATAGGTATCACATCCTTTATTGCAAGATAAATTCACCGGGCTAAGGGATCAATTAAATGAGTTTGGTGGATTCGTTGTTGGTTTAGTAAAGAATCAACAGCAGCAACGTGGTGCACAGAGTTATCGCAATGCTTTCGATGTCCCAAGAAAATCACTTTTGGATCAAGTTGTGAGAATGCGTGCAAATTTTTTGCAACCTGGATTATTACATACCAAGTTATTAGATGATGATTATGTTCATTCAATGCCTTTAGCTCAGATGGGGAATTATCAAGAGTATTTAAAAAGGATGACACCGCCTTTAAGAGAGATCGAAAGCGTACCTGTCAGACAACACATGTTTGGTAAATACAACAAATGCAATCTCTTTTTAATTAGATTATATTGAAATAATGACTAAAGTTGAAATTGCAAAATTGAATTTGCAGGTAATCCTTTTAAAATAGACAAAAGGATGATGGTAGATGAAGCAGATATCGATATGGTTGGAGCAACATCTTCCACATCGAAAGGTGGTATAAAACGTTCATTACCACCTTCCGACGGAGGAGGGACACCTGTTCCAAGGCCGTCTCCGAATAAAAGAAAACCAGGACCTATTCCAAAAGACGTTATCGTACGAAGACCTTCATATTCTCCTGCTAATACACCTCCAAGTTCTCCAATACCTTGGATGGATGAAACCAAAAATCAAGTGATGGTACCAAATACCGAACTAATAAATGCTACAACACCAAATGTAATTAATGCAAGCCATGTTGTAACGAGTAGTAGTAGTAGTAGTAGTAGTAGTACAACAACGTGTGCTGCAAGCTCGCAAGAAAAATTAGTGAATGGACTTGCGGAAATGCCAACAATTCCAATTTTCGAAGCTATTTCAGCAGAACATGTTAATAATCATATGGATAGTCCACCTATTTTAACACCAATCGTAGTTAATAATGTTGACTTAAGAAGTGATGTTAAAAGTGAAAGGATAGATCTTGTTAATGTGGAAACTAATAGTAGACTGCCTTCTAATGACAGCAGCGAAAATAGTGACAAAATTGTAAGTGCTGTTGAAGAAAGGTTAACGAATCACGTTGAAGAGAAATTAGAATTGAAGATAGAAAAAGAAAAGGTTTTGACGAAAAAAGAATTGGAGGATATAAGAAGACACAATTTAACAGTTAGGGAACTCGTTTACAAAGAAGTACGAAGACGGGGAACAAGTAGGTTCATTTTTATTCTCTCTTTTATCTTATACTTATATAAACGCGAATCGAATATATATATATTTATATATATTCAATTGTTGTTTTTTTTACTTTTGTTTCAGATCATGCAACATTATTTTCGCATTTACATCAAGTTCAAGGCACGTTGGATATTCGACTTGCATTTGTGAAAGATATTGTTAAGGAATCATTACGTTTTAAAAGACGTAATTTAGCTACATTGTTGGAAGAATATCTTAAGACTATACAAGAAGATGTTTGGACAGTGAATCACAAGGTGAATCACAATGGTGCCACAAAAATAAGCTAGGCATTAATTGACTCTTATAAGAAGAAGAGGATTATTTTAAGAAATACAATGAAACACTTTTTAAAGTGACTTATAAGCACGTAAATAGAGTATATATAATGCATGTAATGTGCAGAATTTTTATTTGACAAATGAAAACAAAAATATAAGAAAATAATAAGAAGAAGAAGAAGAAGAAGGAGGAGAAGAAGAAGAAGAAGAAAAAGAAGAAGAAGATTATTAGTAATATTCAAACATAAATATTTGAAAGATGCTTGAATAAGTAGATGCAATTTCTATCGATAAAATGCACCTTAGGTGTTTAAACCAAGAAAATACAATATCTTTTTGTTTGTTTTTGTTTTTTTTCTTTTTATCTCGTTTAATCAATATTTTTTATTTTACAAATGTTCAGTTGGTAGAAAATTTATTTTTCTGTTTTTGTTAATATTTGTATATACTTGAAAATTTATATTATGACAATAAATTCTTCCTAAAGTTGGAATTTGCAGATTTGTCAAATATTTACGAGCAAAAGTATACATAATTTATAAATGGATTTCTTTTATGATTAAAGTTTAAATAATATATTGCACATCACATTGTTCACTGTCAGTATATTATTATATTTAAAAAAAAAAAGCAAAAAAAAAACAAATGTAATGTTTAATAACATTAACGATAGCACAAATAACAACACGTGCGGTTAAGTAGGCATATTAATTATGTTTTATAATCCAATTTACAATTCTCAATGTATGCAGTTTTCTCTGAAAATGCACCTCTAATTGAATTCTTTTTAATTTATAGTCTTGGATGCAGGCATGCAAGACGATTTGAGTGTAGAAAAAAATGTAGCGGCGTCTAAGGGTCAATTAATAATTACTATACAAATAGTAATTATAAATTTCTATTTGTATGGTATTTGAAATGTGATCTAACTTTAATAATCAAAGTAAAACAAACACTTTGTTTATCCTGCTGTGAGAATTGTAAAAAAGAAAGAAAGAAAGAAAGAAAGAACAAAAAAAGTGTGACATAAATCAAAGACATAAAGATATTCTACCAGCTGTACAGTCCTTAGAGCCCATATCAAATTTAAGAAAAAAAAATGGATCACATAATTGAAGTTATAGTTTATTATTGAATCTATCATTTCTTTTCTTTTTTTTTTTTTTTTTTTTTAAGTAAAATCATTAATTACAAAATTCTCTATATTATTAATAAAACAACAACACAACAACAACAACAACGGTGACGCAGTGATAAGAAAAAAAGAAAAAAAACTGTGTAAATTTTGTTATATAAATTATTATTATTAATTATTAATGTTATAAAGTTGAAGTGAGATTTAATTTGTGTAAATTTATAAAAAGAACATTTGAGATTATTCTTGTTTATTATGCCTTTTCTCCTCTGTAATACATATCTTCTGTTAAAAACAGAGATTTCATAGGTGTATATTTTGTATTCAAAAAGATTAGTACACACATATTTTGTCATGTAATTTGCTAAATTAAAAATATCATTAAAAGTAGAAATGTTTTTGTTCAAATGAACTATTTCACCTAAATTTTTATTATATATATATATATATATATATGTATGTATATATATGTAAAATTAATCGTCGTCGATGTATATGATACACACACTCACACAAGAGAGAGAGAGAGAGAGTGAGAGATGATTTATTAAATGGAATGTATTATTATAACATTTTCCATAAAAGGGTTGATTAGTGCCTGACGTTATTAAAGATTGAAGTAAGAATGTATTTATTATAATTCGATTCGTTTTGCAATGACTAATGCAAAAGCATTCGAATGAAAGGATCCATTAGTCGAATAGAAAAATTCTTTTTAAATTTGTGCTGTATTGTTTATATTAATATTTAACAAAATAATTAAATGATGTTATATATCATAACGTTTTGACTTTTCATATAAGAGAGAAATTTTCTAAGTAAAAGAAAAGAAACAACTGATCATGTACAATATATTAAAATACTGTACAAATTTGGACATTAACTTTATCTGCAAAGGTGTGTAAATATACATAAATGTGAAATTTGGATGATTAGCAAATTTAGTAAATTAATGACAAACGTGTTATATATGTCCGAGCTTATTTACGAGATGTAATTAAATTATTGACTTTATTAATCTATTAATAGTTTTCCATTTTTAATGCGATTAGTGACAAATTTACTCATGTCAATTGTTTGTGAACAAAAAATCATTTGAAATAATAGCACAATCACACACAGTTAACATGAAATAATATAGAAAGAAAAAAGAAAAAAAACTTTGACCAAATATAATGTAAGTTTATTGAAAAATCATTGTCAAAGTGATTATCTTATTTTGTGTGTCAACTTCAATTGGAATTTTCAAAGTTTTCAAAGAACGTTCTGGCATAGAAAACTACTAATTCAAATGAAATATAACATATCATTGATGTTAACAAAATTTTTGTATAAAAAAGAAAAAAAAGCAAGTAGAATTTCAAATAAGATAATCAATCTGACAATTGATTTGGGGGTATTATATGTGATATATGTACACAGATTTGATACTTGTAAATAATTTAGCTTTAAACTGTATAGAATAATTGTAATTTATTGAACCATTAAGAAATAGAAATATTCCACAGATAATAGTTAGTAAATAAATAATCGGGGCCTAGCTGAGTCTGAAAAAGACAATGATGCTAAACGCTTAATTGGCTCCGAACTAAATTAATTTGGAGGTATTAACAAAATATAAATATTTAGTATTTTAAAATTCAATGTATAAAACACAAAGTGCGATTTTATAAGATACACGTTTATTGAATAACTATAGAAAATATTTGTAGATTAATATTATTCATTTTATGTTTTACAAACAAATCTTTTCTTTTATTTTCTTTTTGACAAAGTTATATAGAAGTATTTTTGATTGATCCTTTTAAAGGTTTAACAGGTAATCATATTTTGTTTAAAAATTGCGAACGCGAATTGTATAAATTCTAAGAAACATTTTGTCAATCTACCTAGATGCATATTTTGGATAACGAACAATCCTGTCTTTTTCTTTTTCTATTGGAAACAAATGCTTTTTATACAATTTTACAACAATGTAACGATGTAAACAGTGTAACAGGGACACGCAATGAAAATTTAAACAAAATATGAGAATGACATTTGTCAAATTTGCTATATGAAAGTGTTAACGCTTCAAACAGCATAATTAATTGAATGCAATATTAAAAAGTATATTATTACAATAAATATTACTGCCATATTATTATTGCATTCGATAAGCTGACGTGCCTATTATTACATTGCTTTCGTAATTGGTTAATTTTATTTTTCATATTTAGTTTTTTTACAAAGTTTATCTATGTATTGAAACACACAATTGTTATTGTTTTGTTTTTTATATGTAAAATTTTAAAAATCATATGTTTTCAAGTACGGTGTAAAATAATTATATATGTATATTGATACATCCATACATACATACATATGTAATATAAATATGAAAAGGATCGTTCCAATTTTTACGTTTATATTTTAGAAAAGATGATGAACATAAGCTTAAAAAAAAGGAATAAACAAAAGGATATTAAAGCTTGATTATGTTTACACCGATTTCCTATTTTAAATATTAACTATGTATATGCAATATATATATATATATATATATATATATATATATATATATATATATACACACAAAATATGACCTTTTTTAATGTTTTGTAGTATTTCGTACTATTTAAAACAAAACGAACTTTAAATACACACGTTGAAGTTTATAAAAGAATAAGAAAAAAAATTTGAAGACTACGACGTTTGTTCTTACCATAATAATAAAAATCTTGTTTTTTTTTTAAATGACACAATAGAAAGAACGATGTTAAAAATACAAAAAATATAATAGTTATTAAAATATCAACATTTACCACGTTATATATTTTTCTAAATAAGTATAATTTAAATAACTCTTATACATTTGTAAAACTTTGATTTCTTTTTCATTCTCATTGTATAAATATAATTTTAGTTAATACGATAAATTATTATGGTACAGAATCTTTGTAAGAAATAACAGTATTATTCAAAGTATCGATAATTGGAGGATTTTAATTTGTTTAACATTAAATACATAAGTAATTTCGAAATTATTAGGAATCAAAAAAACAAAAAACTGAAATCGATAAATTGCATCTTGTAAGATTCATCTTTTTCTTTATTTTCTTAAAAGGAGAAATAAAAAAGAAAAAACAAACAAAATGACATATTAGTTTTTGTCATAATGACATATTTTTTGACATAATGTTTTTCTTATTATTAAAATATGCTAAATTGTAATCGTTAGGTTAGGTTTTATTAGCGCGAATAAATGAAATTTTCAATGCTGCATCGTGATAGGTTAAAATCTAATAAAGGAAGCCATTTAATTGGATATACTTAGCGCGTGAATGGTCGAAGAAACGACCAATCGAGCAACGACTAATCAAAATTAACCAATCGCGCGCTTGGTCCAATAACCATTCGATTGTGTAGAACGATATGTTGCGATACGAGGCGGTACGAGAGTATCGATATTGGAGAAATCAGCAAAGAGGGGTGGTCTCTAACAGGAAGATTAAGAAAACGTTGGTCGACAGTCTCTTACTAAGATGGCCGCATTTTAATCGCAGACTGATTTTCTTTGTTGTTTGCCAATTGCTGTGCAAAGGGCCTGGGAGTGTTCAATAAAATAACACGGTCTGTTTCGACCTATATTTCATTGTTAATACAAGAACAACTGTTATCGTGAAGTATAATAAATATTTGGTAAGAAATTTCGTATAGTATACTTTTGTGTGCGTTAAACCCCGGCCAAGCCCAACGTCTATCGACTGACTTATTTATAGATTAAATTGCGTTTAAAAAGATTAACGTCATTGCAATAATGCAAGTGATTTATGAGCATCGTTTTCGTGTCCATTTTATTATAGGATTATCAGTGCTTATTTGAGAACAATCAACCGAAATGAGGAAGATACCGGTTAACGGTTTTTAAAAACTATCCCGAATCTTCATTTATTGTTTCTATCATATTATTTTATTATTATATCTTTATTTTCATTGACATTTGGTTACGGTGCGCTTAATATCTATTTCTTTACTAATATTTTCATATTTCATATATTATTCGACATTATTTTTTTTTATGTCAACTTCCTTCATCATTTATTGTGTCATTTTGTTTGTGTTGTCTGTCTTCTTAGTGTTATTTATCAAAGAAATAATTTTATATATTTTTTGTAGATTTTTACAAGATGTTACGCCACCAACACCATTCAATGCCAAATCAACTTAGAGATCACAATAGGTTGATATCACATTAGATAACTGTCAATATTTACTTGTAATTGTCAAAATATATGATTTATTATTTCATTTAAAAAGAATGGGAGGACCAATGCGCCCTATGCAGCAGGCTAGTATGGCCCCTTTACATCAGCCGCAGCATCCAATACCGCATCGGAATCCACATCAACAAATACTGCCCATGCCCCCCCATCAACAACATTTACATCACATGCAGCATCATGGACCACCACCGCATGGAAATCCACGACAACCAGTGTTGATGAGTATGAATGCACACAATTCCAACGGTAAGCTTTGAGAATAACAATTTTGCATATATGTTTTCAAAGGTCGTCTTATTGTAATAATAATAATAATAATAATAATAATAGTAATAATAATCCATCGGAACTTTGTGTTTCAATGAGTTGTTAATCATTGTTTGTAATATTTAGTCTTTTATCCAGGTACTATGGTCAGCGTTAGTTTAAAGGATCAAACAAACACAGTCTCCGTGACCCTTCAAAATCCAAATATTCCACAAACGCAATTTCAGCAACAGAGTAATACGCAGCATCAAGTTCAACAGCACGTTCAACAGCAGCAACGTCAACAACATCATCAGCAGCATCATCAACAGCAGCAGCAGCAGCAACAACAACAACAACAACAACAGCAGCAGCAACAACAGCAACAACAACAGCAGCAACAACAACAACAACAACAACAGCAACAACAAATCATGGAACAATCTAAATCATCTACAAACAAGGGTAGTAACGGAGAGACAAGGGATCATAGTCCATCGCAACAAAATCATGCCAACGTGAATAATCCAGCTTTGGCAAACATGAAAGAAAAAACACCAATGTGCTTGTTAAATGAATTAGCAAGATTTAATAAAATTCAACATCAATACAGACTGACCAATGAAGAAGGACCGGCGCACAAAAAAAGATTCACCGTAACGTTAAAACTTGGCGAAGAAGAGTACGTGGCGGATGGACCTAGCATAAAGAAAGCTCAACACAGCGCAGCTGCTGAAGCATTAAGAAAAACGTGGTATAGACAACCTCCGCTAAAACCTACTAAAGCATTGAGAATTGGTTATCCCGGGAAGTGTTCACCTGGTTCAGGTAGTCGTATATTTACATATTCTCAAACATTATGGATATTTCATTTCGATATTTTACATATTATTACGTTTTCCCATTGAACTTATTTAGTTTTTTTTTTTTATTATAGGAAACGTACCAGCAACAGTAGAATTAAATGCATTGGCAATGAAAAGAGGAGAACCTACAGTTTATACCTTCAGACAAGCACCGCCAGCAGGATTGCAACCATTAGTTACGTATAGTTTTGCCAATTATCCGCGATTATTACATTCCAGTTTACCTCCTAATCATGGATACCATGCTGAAACTACACCACCAATGATGTATATTGTTACGTTAAAGGTATATACATTATTTGACATTAATTTAAACAAAGTTAATATTATAATAAAGAGTATGTGCGTGAAATGTGTAGGTCGGCGAGCGAGAATTTACTGGTCGAGGTGTGACAGGCCAATTGGCACGACATGATGCAGCGAAAAGAGCATTGGAACAATTACGTCAATTACCTTTACCAGAAGAGGTATCAACTAATTGTACCAATAGCAATGGAACATTAACCGGAATTGATGATCCTAATGCAGATTTAAAAAGTCCTGTCTCCTTAGTTCACGAGACTGCATTGAAACGTGGTCTATCCGTTAGTTTCGAAGTTGTATCAGAAAGTGGTAAACCTCATATTCGTGTATTTGTAACTAAGTGTACCGTAGGAGATAAATCCACTGTCGGAGAAGGATCTTCAAAAAAAGTATGTTATATATATGCTTGGCACAATATAAAAAAAATTCTAATAATACATTGAAACTTCTACAAATGATTGATTTAGGTTTCAAAAAAACGAGCAGCAGAATTAATGTTAGAAGAATTAAAACGTCTTCCACCGCTACTGGTAAATGTTCAAAATCGATTGTCGAACGTGAAACGTAAGCCTCCAGCTACGAAAAAAAATCGAGAAATTTAATAAAGGTTTATCAAGATCCACGGGCTGAATCGGACGCCGTGGATGAACTTAATCCGGTTTCACGACTTGTTCATATTCAACAAGCCAAACGAGAAAGAGAACCTGTTTATAATCTTATAGAAGAAAAGGGTGCTCCCCGACGTAGAGAATTTATAATAGAAGTGACGACAGGAACAAATTCAGCTTGCGGATATGGTCCTAATAAAAAATTAGCAAAAAGAGCGGCTGCAGAAGCTCTTTTAGCTAAGTTAGGTTATAGCAAACCACAGCCACAACCAACTAAACCATCAATTAAAACTGGAGAATCGGAAAATACCGAAAGCAAACCAAGAAAAGTAACTTTCCTTGAAGATGATCAAGTTAATGAAACTCAAAGTCATCCTGTTGGAGGTAAAAAAAGAAATACATTCCACAGCCTATCAATGAATAGATTTCACAGAATTTCTTTCACTTTTATATTGTTATAATAGATGATTATATTCTATTAATGATCATGTCAAAATTAATGGAATATTTCATCTATTGTGATATATATAAAAGGTGTATTTTCTCCTTTGATCATTCATTAAGGTACCATCGGACGTCAATTAGTGCCTGGCTTGTTATTGGTTGACGGTGGTCAAGAATCTAAAGTAGGTAATGGACCTAGCGTTCAAGTGATCGCTGAAGAATTACGGGGACAACAACAAAATTCCGGAATATCGCCGAAAGATCAGTTAAAATATTTAGCCCAATTATTTAATTTCAATGTTGAATTTAGTGACTTCCCTAAGGTAACGAAACAAGTATGAACATTTTATTATACTTTAGTTATTGTTGACAAATCTTTTGATCGACAATATAATGAATTTGTTTTTCATTTGTAGGGTGGGTCAATACACAAGGAATATTTATCACTTGTAACATTAAGCACGGATCCACCACAAGTGTGTCATGGTAATGGTCCAACAGCGAACGCAAGTCGTAATCAAGCAGCATTAACAGCTTTACGCACGTTAAGTAAGTTAGGTCTTGATAATGCTTCTAATTCACAATCTAAAAAAGACAAAGGTGCGTCCGGAGATGGAATACATATTAGTATTCAGGTCAAAAATAATATTATGGATGGAAATATCGATAAATAATTATCATCTGCTATTTAAAAATTCAATATGTAGGATTGATTATATTATTATTGCTTTGAGGCACTGTACAAGGAACAACTAATATTCTAACTTCTTTGTTGTTAATTATACAGGCTAATTCAGCAGTTCTTGTCATCTAAATAGCTCCAAAAGTGGTAAAAAGAAAAAAGAAAATTGTATGAAAAAATTCACGACTACAACATGACATTAGTGTTTTTTTGTTAGGTTTCTAGGTTCAGTCAATTTTGTTTTTTTAAATACAATTTTTCATACTTTCGAAGCTATTTAGGTGGCAAGAGGTGCTGAATAATCCATCCTGTATTATAATTATTGTGTTCTTTTTTTTTTTTCAAAAAGACAAGATCTGTCTGGAATCTTTTCGACTGTTAAAAAGTAATTTTGATCGCTATTGTACGATATACATGTAACACACACAGACACATATATATACATATATAATATATAACATATTATTTTTATATAGACATCAGATTTTCATGTCTTACTATTTATGCCTTTTCTCCAATTCTAAGAGAATATAGTTTACATCTTTTACAGTGCCTTATATGCATTCAAATATGTTCAAGCATCAATAACATATTATATTATTATTATTATTATTATTTAATTAATTTTATTATTGTATTTTTTTTGTTTGAAAAGTAATTTAATTGAATATACTTAATTTATTATTAAGCGTAAGGAGGATTTTTATACAAAAACAACATTCTTCAATATTTACAAGATTTTTCGAAATCACATCAAAAGAAGTCTTAAATTTTGAAAAATGTTCTTCACAACAATTGTTATTTATATATAAATGAATAAATACGAACAAAAATGGGTGATCTTATTTATATTTTTTCTTATTTTTATTTTAATAATATTTTATTGATGCTTGATCATCATGATTATGGTTTTAACAATAAATTCTCATATATTATATGAATTTGAATTGATAGAACCATTATCATCCACAATTAATTAAATATATTTACTCCGTGTAATTAAAATGGTCATACTCCAGATATGTAGTCATAAAAAAAAGAAAAAGAAATAAATAAGGAAGGTTCATATGATACTTATCTTACGACGTTGTATTCCTGATAGTTAATTCTACGATAAATGTTGACTAAATAATCCATATAAAATGGTTCAATTTTTGGATTGACTCTTTTCATTAACGTGCGAAGAAAAATCTAATGAATCAATCAAATGAGTTTATTGTTTTTTTGTTTGATATTTATTTTAGTGTATGAAAGGTGATTCATGAAAATATTGGCGTTGCTTGCACAAAGTTTATTATTTTCTTTTATATATGTAAGATATTATTTACAGTCAATCCTTAAATTTAACGCATTTTCGTTGTGACTTTTTTTCTTTTTTTTTTTCTTGTCTTATTTCCTTTCAATGTTGTTGTTGTTTTTTTTTTACTTTTGTCTTTTTTTTCTTTTCCTATCCTATGTTTATACAAAAATTTTCACCACACATTCGATAGAGTTTCGAATGAATATAGAAGAAGATTCCAGTACATATGAACTTTTGCGAGAACTTCCGTACGATCAAAGGAAGTCCCCTTCCATTCTGATAAACAATTATCAAATACTTTGTATATTTGGTTTATGATCATAAGAAAGAAGAAAAGAAAAGGAAAGGAAAAAAGAAAAAACGAAAAAACGAAAAAACAAAAAAATTGATACACTTTTCTGAGATGAAATGCGGCCATGCTCTAGGTCAATATGCAGATCTTGGAGAAATAGGTGATTCATGGGTTTTGCTGCCTAGACGAACTTTATAGAACATGAAGAAGATTAACCAACCCATGGATCAACTGTCGCTCGATTGTGCATACTTACCTTACTATTTCAAATAATTCCTTAGCTTTCTCATAATTCATGAATGGAAAAATGTCTTATTACCTAATCATCATCATAATAATAATAATAATGATGATGTTATTTCGTTTATTTATAAAACTGATATTCGACTTGTTAATATTTTTGTTTATAAAACAAGTTATATTGATTTGTATGTTTATCGGGTCATACATAAAAAATATGTGTTATGGCTTTTGTATGGTTAAACATTAAATTATGCGGATATATAATACATTTTTCTCACGCCCCAATTTGCTTTTTTACGGGGCCTAGAAGCATACTGGGGTCCATTCATGTTTTGCAAAAGATTATTGAGAAGTGAAGGGAATTTGAAATATTCGTGCATCTATCAATTTAAAAAAAAAATAAAAATAACAAAAAAAATAACAAAAAACCATAAAAATATAAAAAGAAAGAAAATACCAAAAAAAAAAAAAAGAAGAAAAAGAAAGTAAAAAAAAAAAAAAGATTGATAGATGACACGAGATATTTCAAAACGAATTATAACGAAGAAATGGTAATAATACAAAATTTATTTGACTCTCGTAGTCGTCGTTGACTTGGGTGGTCAATTGAAAAACCGTTTTCAAACAACAAGTGTTATGAATTTTGTCTTATTGCCGCTGAATGGGGGAAAAAAAGGAAAAAAAGAAAAAAAAAAAAAGAAACATGTAATAATGGATGAAGATAATATTAAGAGAGAGCACGGTACGAACTTTGAATATTTTTAACTTCCTTTCTTTTTAAAAAGTAAAATCATTCAAAGTAATGGGTACAAATGAAATAGAACATCTTGTTAATTATGCTAATATTTTTTTTCCCTACCTGTTTAGAGTCCTTAGAGAATGAGAAAAAAAGAATTCGTCTTTTTGTTTTTCTTCTTCTTCTTTTTCTTTTTCTTTCTCCAAAGTTTGTAAACAGATATGGGGAAAAAAAATACAATGCATCGAGAAAATGTTTTCGTGGAAAGAAGATAAGATGGAAGAAAACGAGGACATTTTTGTTGCCTCTCGTGTAAAAATAATTATTTATAAAATAGTGATATTTATTTTATATTAGATATATATTATTAAAATGCAAAGTTCTGTCCCGTATTCTCACATAATTCCATCTTGTGTATTCATTATACACATAATATTATCCAAAACTATTCGTTGCGTTAAAAATACAAACGATTGTTAACTCTTAATTAAATGTGCCTCTTTACTTACCCATAAAAATAGAAGAGAAAATGACGTAATTCTATTATATATATATATGTAATTATTCTATTATATATATATATATGTAATTACAAACTTAGAAAATGTCATTTCTAAGAATAATCTTCCCATATGGACATTTTTTCTACGAAATTGTTTGTATTCATTTTTCTAACACACGTCTCGTTATTCCAAAATTCGTCGAAAGAAAAGAAAAGAAAAGAAAAGAAAAGAAAAAAAGCAAAAAATATATATATTTCATATAGTGTGTTCCTTTTTTCTAACGTATTGTATTATAGATAAGTATTTTTTTTTAAAAAGCGAAATTCAGTATTATTTAAGACAGGTGGTAGATTTTGTTGCATAGTATTTTAGGGGAAAACAGGAAGAATACAACATGTGTCCTGTTAACGAGTATTTTTCCTTTTTCTATAATATATAAACTTATTATTTTATTTAAACAATACCATACAAGAACGACATAATAGACGTAATGCGTAAATACAACAAATTAATTATCTAATTATATTGGATTACCTAAATGAAACACCCGATTATTAATCATTATTTATGAGACCGGATATTATATTATTATTATTATTATTATTATTATTATTATATATATATATATATGTACGGATTGATATTTTTCGTTTTAGTGATAAAACCACCGATAAGTAATATTTATTGAAATGTTTTTCATTTTCTGCTTTATAATTATTATTATTATCATAAGTTCATTTTTCATTATTATTTATTATCGATTATTATAAATTGTCTTTCATTTTCAAGTCTTTGAATAAAAAGGGAAGAGAGAGAGAGATGTACAATAGTTTTAATTATTTCATAATATATAAATGTGTATGAAACATTGCTTGTTTGTTTATAACGTCATCAGTATACGGCTTCCAAATGTGTTGTATTTCAATCATTTTTTCATCTATAACTTGTAATCATTACCCATGAAAATGATCTTTTTTCAATATTTTCAAGTTTTGTTTGTATATTTATTCTTTGAACGACAAATTATTGGGCGGTTTTATCAAGCTCGTATTTGAAAATCAATAAATTTTAATTGTAAAAATGTTGTGTTAGCGAGAGAGAGAGAGAGAGAGAGAGAGAGAGAGAGAGATATTTGTCTGCTTATACAAATACAAGAAATATTATAGTACAAGGACGCATCGTGCTCTTATAATTCGTACGTACGTAAAACTGATTTGTAATTATTGGAAATAAAGTATTTGTAATTGACTTTGAACATTAAATAAGATTTCACAAAGTAGTCATTGTCAAATTTTAAATATCAATAGTTTTGCCGCCAATACTTATAAATTTAAATTTAATTCATTGACTTTTTGTTTCGATTAATTATATACATATATATTTATGTTAATAATTATTAATTATATAAATGGAAATAATTATGCAGATTAATTGTATATTTTCCAAATTTCGATCGATTTAATAATTATACAGTTGTGTAGAACTCTGACTAGTTAATATCTAGATAACTAGATAAATAACCAGACAAAGGAGGAAAGTTTAAGGGCAAGGCTAGCAACCTACTCTCGGTAAAAAAATAAATTACCACTCCCAGTACAAATTTTACAGTCTGGAGGATATTAAATAAACAAAGTTTTGATAAAAAGAATAAGAAGAAGAAAATTATAGAATTTTACTGAATCATGTAGTTGAACAATATTTCGTATATCGATGCTTTTTTGATCAATAGATGTCTCTCAAATGCGACCACTAGGTGGCAGGTCAATTGGACTTTTTCCCAGTATTATCTACTAAACTTTTGATCTTCAACTGCAGACATAATTCACAAAGGAAGGTTATTTCTCATTCTTCAAAAAACAAAATGGCGTCTGGTAATGTAGCACGTCTTTTGTCGAAAAATACCGACGTTATTATAAATTCATTCGCTCGGTTAAATTTGGGTGGATCTAGCATACGATCAACATCTAACAGATTATTATTTTGTCATTCGAGGCAAAATGTCGTACCTTTATTATCTCAGGTAATCATTGTTTCAAAACCATATAAAAGCAACAAACTTTTCCTTTAATTCGATCTGTTTTGATATATACATTATGTAACTTACAATTTATTATTTTATTACTTATCATTTAAAGGTTTCACTAATTCCTACCTATCACGAATGATCATTATTCTTGTGGACATTTATTTCTTTGTCCTATGTCAAAAATCGAAAATCGATAAATTTGTATAGTGTTTTACATTATATAAAAATTGTTCAGTTATCATATTTTTTTCATTTATCAATACAACTACAACATAATACATTATCTTTCAAATAACGTCTATAAAATTGAACTATTATAATATGTAAGTAAAAAGAACAACAATTTATTAACTTTTGTTTAATAAATAATATAGGATTATTTGATTATACAATGAAACCAACTGTCATCTAGCATTTGTAATTTATTTAGATTCATATTGGATTTGTTCGCACTCATACAAATGAGATCATCAATGAAGAGTCAGGAAATCACTCTTCGTGTTTTAACACGAATTAGTTCTTTCGAAATATGTCCTGAAGAATTGGTATTTCATTTTGATAAAAGACAAATATTATTTTACAGGGTATTGATGAGCTACGAGTCAAGCAGGTGCGCCTCTACAGCTCGAAGCCACCTATGTCATTAGATTTGATTCGTCAGCGGGTGCTTTTATTACTCAAGTTGTATGATAAAATTGATTCAGGGAAGGTATCTGTCTGCTATAAGAAATCATATTTTCTGCTTTGTTATAAACAGGATATTTCTATAAACGAGTAATAGATAAACTACTATATATACTAATCGTTACATGATATATAACACGTATATATATATATGTATTTTCATTGAAACAGTTGAAATATTGTTTGTTTACACATTTATAGAAATATCTTAAAAGATAACTTCCTGGGAAAACTGCTGGCTAACACCTCGCTTGAGTCGTGGTGCTCCTGTATCGCTGACATGTATATATAAGTTAATCATTTGCAAAATATATCTAATCACAAATTCATTTATATTATTCATGTTATAGAATAGAATAGAACAGAACATGTCAGTTATACATTTGTACCTTTACATTTAAACCCCCATGTATTTATATATTAAATAGAATTTGACTAACCACGTATTTATTACAGTTATCTGTGGATTCTCATTTTATAAATGATTTGGGTCTTGATTCTTTGGATCATGTTGAAGTTATAATGGCCATAGAAGATGAATTTGGTTTTGAAATTCCTGATATGGATGCAGAAAAATTGATAACGCCTGGACATATAATTCGCTATGTTGCAGATAGAGAGGACATTTATGAATAATAGAAATTGAGATTATATTAGTGAAAACTCATCATTAATTGTTAAAACAGGCTATGATCGTAATATCATTTTTTTATTATCTTTTGCTCGAAGAGTAATTGAAATACCTGTTTTTGTCTGTAAATAGAACCAGTGATCATTAAATAAACAAGATAATCTCAAATATTTTTACTTTTCACCTATTAAAAATATTTCATGATTTGTATAATATTTCACACATTTCAAATTATAATAAATGAAAATGATAGATATTATTGTGTACATTAATAAATGTATAGAAAATTCAAATGATTGTAAACATATATCAAATCATCATACTGGTTTGGAGTATATTTGTATAAATAGTCGTTGGCGATTGGTGGAGATATTAGTCGCGTGGCGCCATCTGGGAAAAGATAGCGTCGGCGCGTTAGAAGAGCCGGTTAGTCGGTTTCGAACCATTGCCTCGATCGTTTCTTCTGTCTTTTTCGCATAATTCCGTCTTAATATCGTCTTATCGATGTTATTATTTACGTAATTAATTAATTATTCGTGTGTCTAATAATTAATATTAATTATTTTAATTAAGTGCGAATGCGGATAAAACTTTGGAAGATTTAAAGGGAAGAAAGAAAAGAACTAGGATCGAGATGGGAAAGGTCGGCGGAATAATCGAACTCGGTTCGTTCGATTTCATTTGAATGAAAAGTAAGCGTTATTTTATTATTAAATTAATATCGTTCAATTTTCAACAATTAAATCGTACAAATGAATAATGATGTAACGATTATTACGTTTACATCTTTAATTTCATTTCTTTTTGACTTGTTTTGTATCGATGGTTGGCGCGCGCGGAACAATGTTAGATTCAAACGATGCAACGTATGCGGGAAATAGAAAAAAAAAAAAAAAGAAAAATAACAAAACAAAAAAACAATTACAATCGAATAGTTAAGTATAATTCGAATTACTATCTTTCCGATTTCAGAATAACCTTGCAATGCACCTAAGTAATGTGATTTCTTATGGCAACTACACCGATTGGTAAAGTAAACATAAATAGAATAATAATACTAATAATAATAATAATAAGACGACATTGTTAAATCGCATTATTGTACGAGAGTAATTAGTTTTGCAAATAAATATATCGAAATGGATTGGGAAAATGGGCGGGTGGTGGGTGGTAGAAGAAGAAACATTGGAAGTATGTTGAGAAATCGTGAATCCACGGACGAAATAACAAAATTGGAGGAAGAATTGAAACGAGCTTATTGTAGGAAAGAATTGGTGGCCCAATTAGCAGCTAAAAAAAGTCAAGAAGATATGGAAAGAGCCAAGGCGCATTTGGAATCGGAGAAAAATCGATTATTGGCGTCGATCGAATTGGACGACGAGGATAGGAGGAGAATAATCAAAAGGGATGAGGCTCGAGAGGAAATGGTAAGGGAGATAGCTGAGAGAAGGGCAAGGGAAGCTGAGGAAAAGACCAGGTTAATGGAGGAAGGGCTAAGGGAGAGGAGACATTTGGAAGAGGTTGATCGCAAGTTAGAGGAATATGAGAATTTGAAAAAATTAAAAAAGAAATTGCAATTGACCAGCGACATGATCAAGGATAGGAAAATGTCATCGGATTTGTTCGACATTCAGATGGCTTATAAGAAGGAGGAAGAGGAAAAGTTGGAAAGGGATAGACGGATATATTTGCAGGAGATCGAACGAAGGGCCAAGGAAGCACAAAATCGTAGGGTCGAGCTTGAGAAACGTCGAGAACGGGTTCTAACTTCTTTACTGACAACCATTCTTGAAGAAGACGCTAGTGAACGGGAGAAGAAACGACTCCTTCAGGAGCTAGTTTTCGAAGAACTTGAATTGGATCGAGTTATCAGAGATTGGCAGGACAGGGACATCAAGAATAGGATGACCAAAGCATTGGCGAATTCTTTGAAAGAACAGATCAAATTGACGGAACTATGCAAAGCCAATTTCTTACGTCGCAATCAACAATTTGCTGAGGAAATGTCGAAAAAATTAGCCGAGGATGATAAAATAACTCGATTAAATGCCGATGCTAAGAAAAGAGCATTGTTCAAATATCGTCAGGATCTTGAAAAAATGATAATCGAACGTCAAAGGATTATCGAGGAAGAAATTAGTAAAATTGAACAAGAAATTCAAGAAGAACATATATTAGAAGCATATAGACAAGAGCTTATAAAAAAGGAACGCAGTTCTTTATTGTTAGAACATGCTGCCAATGTTGCTGAATATTTAGATACCAGTTTACTTACCGAATACGAACAAGATATACTTCACAATATTTCATTGTCATCGATGAACGAGACTACAAAGGAGAAAAATGATGATAATTCCAAGATTAGGAATGTTTCCAACTTGCCAGAAGAGGACTACTCTGTTGTCGAAAAAATCAATAAATTACATTTTCACGAATCATAAGAACATTCAATTAACATGATATTTATTTTCTATTAGTTTCAGATCTGTTTATCGATTGTTTTCTCGAGAATATCGAAATTGTTGTTTTCGTCGAACAGAAACGGCCGCCGACAAAGAAACACCGATCGAAGAAAAATCGATCGTTGGATCCTTTCGATCCCAATGAAAAGGGCCAATAAAAATGTTGCCAAGACCAGTGGCGTCGGTTAATCCAAACACAACAGTCGGCACTTCAAATTTATAGCGGTGTATGGTTCAACGAATTGCCCACACTAGTTACTTTGTTTTTTCGTAATATTAAACAAAAACAACTTTGAATTATTCGAAATTAGCCATTAGGAGGATAAGATGAAGAAAATATATTAGTCTTTTTATATTATAATAAGAGAATTAGTTGCATATGGGAACACGAATGATCGTATTATTTTAACGAGAGGATTGCCATGGGCCCTTTTTGCGAATAATAATGGCGAATAATAATGGCGAATAAGCAACGAGGCGAAAAGTTTCTGGATCTTTCTTTGAGTTTAGGGGGTTGTTGGGACGACAGTTAAGCGTAACGCCCTAAAGGCACCTGTCGGCAGATGTTACTCGACCGTTACAATATTCCATGATTTTTCCCTTTCGCAGCCGTTCACTTTTATATTTATTTCTTTTTTTTATAATCGATTATTTGTACAATCAAATTTCATTTTTTTTTTTATATATAATAAACGCTATTTCAATTAACATAAACGTTGATTCATTATTTATTTAACAGAAAAAGAAATGAATTGAAGTAAATTTAACAATGACATTTTTCATTGAAAGTAACAAATTGATTAAATCGTAGGCATAGATTCAACGTTAACTCGCATAAGCGAAGGGGAACAATGGAAAAAGAGAGGCTCGCGAGTTTGATGTAAGTTAAATCTTTGTCAGATGTATGTATCATATATGTGTGTGCATGTGTGTTTTTGCACACAGATTTATTCCGTGGGCGAAGAGAGCCGGATGAGAAAAGAGAGGAAGCCCTGTTGCCTTGCTTAACCTCTATCATTCCATCTCTCTCTTTCCCTTTGGAATAATGGGCCTTCTCCGAGGTCCGCAGGTCGGGCTTGGGGTCGGGGTCGGGGTCGAAACGCGACTCTCTCTCTCTCTCTCTCTCTCTCTCTCTATCTATCTATCTTTCTTTCTTCGTACTCCTTCGGTCCTATCCTAGTCCTGACAATGTTCCAATTGGATCATTTTGTGATAAATATAAAAATATTAGAATGTAAGATGGTTCAGTGGTAAGAAAAAACTTGAAAGATTTGAGTGTTTCTGTTGTGTTGTGAGGGAATACAAGGAAGGAATTTGGTTGTGTTGGTTACAGATGTCCTCGTGGTGAGCCCCGATTAAGAGAGGGAGGTGAGATGTTGGAAAGATCTTCGCCATGAGCGAGAGCCGGGTTTACACCGGTCCAGCCACGCTCGTACCCGAACGTCAACCGTTCAACAGGAATGGGAAGGCACTCAGGTGTGATGATTATCTTCACAACAACAACAAAACTACTTTAACACCTTTCTCTAGCACACACGTCTTCTTCTTCTTCTTCTTCTTTTTTTAATCTTTATTTAACCTTTGATCTTTTCTTTCGAATTTTATTATACTCTTATTATTTGATTTTGTTTTGTTTCGAATATTAAAGATAGTATTACAACACTTGTGAGACTTAGAAGGGAATTAACGAGTAATCAAAGTTCATACCGTTGAGAACCATCAGGCCCCGCCGCATCGTTGAGTAGATAATCGTATCAATTTCTGAACTGTTTTTCTTTTACACGCACGTCAACGTTAATCTTCTGTAACACCTTAGTACAATTTTCAAATTATTATATACTCCTCATGCTTATACTTAGGAGAAAAAGACTTATCTTGTTAAGTATTTTCATTATTCTCAATACATCATCTGTAGTCAACTAACTAATAATAAATCCTGTACTAACGATGTTCTAAGAAACTTATACTTGAAAGTACACCTAATCAATTGTATGATTGTATATAATATTATTCTTCATTTTTCACATACTATACTTTCTAATGTATGTGTATTGTTGTTTTCTTTTTGTTACAGAGGTTCGAAAAAAAGTGTATTGTTTTATACAACGGATTGTGGTGACGATAAAGACGATCGCCCTGGTGTTAAATTGGAACAACGATCAGTCTCATTGGTGAGTTTTATTTATATATATATATATATGTGTGTGTGTTTGTGTGTGTGTGTGTGTATGTGTGTGAGACAAAGTAATTAAGAAAGAGTACCTGGTTCAATAGCACTTTCGATAAGTTCGACACGTAGGCGTGATTATTATCTAATGCATCTTTAAAACTAATCTTTGAAAACTTTCAATCGTTAAATTCATCGTTAAATTCATCGTTAAATTATTAAAACAAATGAATGATTTTGTTGTTGAATAATAAAAAAAAAGAAAAAAAAAAAGATAAAATTGAACGTGTTATTTTGGTTAAACGTTGAAGTTTTGAAAGATCAGGTGAACTTAAAAATTGCCGAGTCCCCAAAATTCCTCGATTTAATAGAAAGACCTTGGGTAGTTATCGTAATTATAGCGTGCAACCAATGAAAGGTCTGCTGGGCCCCAAACCAAAATGGATTCACCGCTGGATCCTTTTTTATTTTTATTTGTTTTTTTTACGGTAACATAGAATGATAAAAAGAACAAAATGTATAGGGTGGGAAGAAAGTTTGTAGGGTTCGTAGATAAAACGAGCAACAACAGCAACAACAACAACAAATAATGGGTTGTCTTTTTATTTTGTAAAATTTATTTAGAAAATACAAATTTGTCAAAATTCACGAAATTTGGATTGAATAATTATGCGTGTTGCGTGTATTTAAATAAGAATATTTTGGTTGAAAATGATTATCTTAACTATCATTTGGCTTCCTTCCGTTGTTGTTGTTGTTGCAAACGTTCCAGAATTAAAGTCTCATCTCTTCCTACGTATACACACACATACACACACACGCTATTCGCATGCGTGCATTCTAACATCCTACGCTTTCAAATCGTACGATCAAATCGTGCTAGCACGCACGCACGCATTGATATTCAATTTTATTCTTTCAAAATATTAATAAATAATAAAGCTTTTTTTATTTGATTTTTAGAAACTTCATATTCCATCAAATGTGTGTTTGACTTTGATTATTTCGATGATTGGTCGCGAATAAATTAATTATTTCTTACTAACATCAACAACATCATTCTCAGGTACATTTCACGTAGAAATAAAATAACAAAAAAAATATCTACTAAACACGATCGTTAGTTTTATCACGAGTTGGGTTTAAAACAAGATAGATTGCCGGCGGGTTAAATAATATTTTCCTTTTACTTTTATGTTCTCTCATTTTCTCTTTCTCTAACGCATTCACAAAAGTCTAACTAACTAATTGTTAAGTACAGTTATTTTCTACAGACAAAACAGTATAATGGTATCCCGTTGAAAAGATCATTTTAAAAAGATCAATTTTATAATTGTCATCGAAGTTATGTTGAACTAATGAAAAGTTTCAAAAAAAAAAAAAAAAAAAAACTTGGATATTATTTTATTTCCGTGAGAAACTTCAATGAAATAATAGGTCACCAATTCGTCATGCAATTTTACGGTTGGTAACAAAAAGTGGAACGTGCTTGTATTATTATTTTGACGTAGATAAATTACAACACATTGGATATCTTTCTTTTTATACAGAAAATGTAGAAGATTAATAATAAAATATTATTATATATAATTTTTGTTATTTTGCGTACAAAGGATAGTTTTTATAGGATTTATTATTTAGAGTTTAAAAGTAGGTCTTTAGGTACTCTAAGTTTCCAATAGATGGCACTGTATCACAATTCAATTATTTCGAAATATTCATTGATTTTTTGTGTTGTTTAGTTTGTTTAGTAAAAAGGATCAGGGTTCGTTGAAGTTATAGTTCGTTACTGGTTTTGTTGGTCAGTGCGAAAGGTCAACGCGCGTCTTGCATTGCACGTTGACCTAATTTCCTTAACTATAGTTGTAACACGCGTCTAACAATCATAAATGCGTCTTAGCGTTTTTACTTTCATTACAATTTCTTGTTTAACAATTAATTCGAATATTATTTAAATATAAATTAGTTCATTATTTAACTAATATTATAATAATGATAATTATTGTTTTAGTTTCGAAAACAAGTATAAATGTGTCTTAGAACTCATACTTTAGTTAGATTAGTTTGTTGACAAATTTGTGTAGATGATTAGAGTTAGATCGGGGTTTTGTTTAAACATAAATTGCTAATAATAATAATAATAATAAGTATTATTTGATTTCAGACCGCTCTACATACCAATACCGGTGCAACCCAGCAACAACTATTGGAGCCGAGAATGGCGCAACTGGAGACCTTGGAAGCGAAGGTAATATATTCGTCATAAAGTTCGAAATCGAAGCCGGATTTAGCGATTAAGCCCTTCTCGGTTCTAACTTATCGAACACGGAAGTAAGCAAATCTACCTACTTTAAAATCAAGCTACTTTGCTACGTACACACGCGACAAATATTCTATCAATGTACAATATTATCCACAATGGTTAAACAAAATTACAAGGAGTGTACTCTCCTAAGTCTTCCCACGTACTCCTTTTTACGATATTGCTGATATTTATCTACGCTTAATTCTCTTTTTACACGATTTACACTTTTACACGACTGTCTCAATTGCATTATTGCATTTATTGAAAACAAAATGGAAGATTTTAATTTCAGTTTTATATAATATCGTTTGTTTTTTTTTTTTTTTTCAATTAATTGAATAAAATACAATCAATACTTACGAGTAATTTATGCTGACGTTGTTGCATACATAATTCTATTAGTATAATAAAATTATTAATTAGTTAAATCTTGTTTGTAGATCAGACGGATCAAGAACTTGAAGAATCTTTTTAGTCCACGTACCAAATTAAAGTTTGTCAAACAAATTATTTGTTCAAAGAATTAGAATGTTTGTTTAAACATTGTGTAAAAAATAAAAACAGAATTCTATCATTGGGTGGATCATTTTTGTCGAAGTCAACGTCAAATTGATGATGATTGGTTAATGAGAATGAAGTGGGTGGGAATTAAGAGGGGTGGAGTTAACCTAAATGTTCGTTTGTTTACAATCGAGTGTCGTTTTTAATACTTGGTGAATCAGGGTGGTAACTCTTCGTCTGTTCATTCGTTTCTTCGTTCGTTCGTTCGTTCGTTCGTTCGTTTTGCTGTGTCAAGGATGAAAATAAAAGAAAGAAAAAAAAAAAAGGAAAGATAGGAAAAAAAAGGATAAAAAAGGGATAAAAAAGGTGAAGGCGATGGACCGCTTTTATTGGCGGTTCGGCGATAGCCCCCACGGGAGATGTTAAGGCCGTTCAACCAGTGATTTATATGCAAAGAAAGCCCCTACTCGCGTTTCGGAACCCGCATTACCTATAACCAATGGCGTCGACATACGCCATTGCATCTCCAACTTTTTATACCTAACCTCCAAATATTTACAATATTTCATAAAATCATTCTTTAGTTTCATTTATTTTTCCAACATTTTCAATAGTCGGAATAACGAAGATTTTTTTTTGCTAAAAAAATTAATCCTTTTTCTCTTTTTTCCTTTCTCTTATCATACAAATGAAGAATAAACATTAAATAAAGTTTGTACGAGTTAGTAAACTGATGTGAAATGTGATTTAGAAAGAAAGGTAACTTAAAGTATTAAAATAGAATCGTAAGATAACTTTTTCGAGATCACTTGAAAAATATTCCGTGGGTGTTTTAACTAAAAAGAAAATAAAAAAAAAAAAAAAAAAACAAGACAAATATACTTTGATAAAAAGTTTTCTTTTACGTCAGAGAATACCTATGATCATTTAATTTTTTTTTTTTTACGTTCTAGGAACGTAATGTTTCATTAAGAAGTTGCTTCTATTTTTTTCTCTCCTCCTAGCAATGCAAATCCCTTTTTCGAGATAAAACTATTTTTATAAAATGAAATTGTAATTTCTTCTTCCACTTTTCTCGAAGGAGAAAAAAAACTTTAGATAGAAGAAAAAAATTCGTTATATTTACCAGAAAAAAAAAGAAAAAAACAACAAGGAGAATAATAAATAGAATTTATTTTTCAAAAAGATACAAAAATGAAGTAACGAGTGGTAAGAACATTTACAATTATAATCATACGAAGAATAAATCAACTTGGAAGGAAATTTGTTCGCGTAGAGAAATGTTGAAGATAATCGAAGAAGAAAAAGAAAAACATCGAAAAGGGAGATAGTTGACTACTTGTATAAAACCCCCTTTAACACTTTCAAAGGAATGACAGCATTGCAAATAAGAGAAAGAAAGAGAAAGAGAGAGAAAGAGAGAAATAGAGTTGGGTGTATCTGAGGATTTTTATGACTAGTACCTGTTTTCAAAAAGAAACTCGAAGGTACATCGTGAGCCGTCCCTGAGAGTAGGTGGAAAATAACGAGGGAGGAACAAAAAAAAAAAAAAAAGAAAGCTCGTCCCTTTGATCAAATTAATCGAAGAAGGGACAAAATCAAGAAAACAAACTTTAACATTTATCCAATTATCTAATTAATGAATTTTTCTTGTATTTTATTTTTTAAACATAAAAACAATAATTTGAGTTAGTTAATTAGAATAGATCATTTTAATAATAGGTTATGTGTTGTTTCCGACATTTTTTTGTCTTTTTTTTTTCTATAAGATGGTTTTTTATGGAAGCTAAGTTGTACAACTTAATATTAAATAATATAATATAATATTATACATAATCAATTTGAAGTTATTTAATTATAATAGAAGTTTAATACTTGTGTTATATGTGTATATGTGTATATGTAGTAGATGCATCGAGAGAGTATTATTTTCCCTTCATGAAAGCGTGCACAGGTTCCCATATCTAATGGCCGGCCGTCTCTGAAGCTTCCCGGAAACTAACGTACTTTGGTTAGGTGAGGTGAGGGGGTGAGGTGAGGGGTGGGGGAAAAGCATGAGAGAATCAGAACAATGATATTACCATCAACGAGAGACTCTTTTACTATGGCGGAAGAGAACGTTTCCTCTTCGTTTCTTGTTCCAAAAGAAAATGGAACCCTTTTTTCTTTCTATTCTTTTTATTTTCCCTCCCATTTTCTTTTTCAACTACCAAATCCAAACTATAATATCCTCCATCATTATATCACTGAGTTTTGATCTTTTTTCCATTTTGTTGTTCAAACATTGAGAATAAAGTGAAATCTCGTATTCCTTTTAATAAAAACTCAAACTATTTTTCACCTCCATCTCTATTTTATATAGAATTTTTATATTTGATATATTATATTGTTATTTCGTGTTAGGGTTTTTTCAATTTTCTTTCGACATTGATAAGCTTTAGGATAAATTTTCACCCTATGGATTATATTTTATTCATTTAGATGGCGAGTATCGAAGTATCCCTTTCAACAACACCGAGAAGAAAGAAGGGTGGTAGTTTAGCTGGTGGGGTGGTAACATCATCCCTCGGTCACCGTAATAAAGATCATTACAAAGAACTCGACGCCCTTCGTATAGCCCTTCGCGATAAGGAAAATATTATACAGACGTAAGTGGATTTACTTTTTTCTTCTTTCATCTTCCTCCTTTCCTATCCAACATATTTTTATTGGGTATCCTTTCTATCCCTCATATCCGCTTTTCTTTTCTTCTTGTTGGGTGTTTTTTTTATAGGTTGAAGGGTCAATTGTGCAATAGCTTGAGCAACCGACTAGCATTGCGAAATGGTGCTGCACCACCCTTAACAGAGGCTGACAGAAAAGCTACTGAGGAAAGACTTCAAAGGTTGAGACGTGACGCGGACAACAAGAGATTGGCTATAAAAAATCTCAAACTTGCTTTGGAACGTTTAGACATAACCGAGTAAGATGAACTTTTTCTTTAACACTTTCATTGTCACTATATTGCGCTTTTTATTACACAAGTATACTTTCATTTTCCAATAAAACAATTGAAAATAATTGGATTGTAATACAACGTCATCTATTGATGAACGCTTACAAGAACTAGAAACTTAGACTTCACTTTTCATTTCAAAGTATATTCAAATTAGTTGTCATTTTCAAATATAAATGTTCATATATAAACAATCATGACAAACAAAGTGTATAAAACCATTTCATACATTTTCAATATACTTGAAAAGTTGAACGAACGAGAAATAGAAGAGGTGTCTGAAGTTTTAAACGACAAAACAACCAAGTAAAAAGTTCATTCCATTGAAATAGGTTTTTTTTTCTCGCTCTTATGACTATTTCAGTAACATCGACGTTCGTATACAACAAGCAGAATTGGAGTACAGACTAGGTCGCGAAGAATTGGAGCTTTTGACATTACGGGAAGAGAGCAGGGCACTTCAAACGGCCTTGGAATTGGCAGAAACCCAAGAGAAACGGAAAAATGATACCATATATAGGTTAGTTCTATTCTTTTCTCACATTTCTACATTTATCTTTCTATGATTTATATCCAACTACTTATTTTTATCTTTATTTTACATTTTTACACTGTGAGAAAACAAAACAAAAAATAAGCGAATTTAGATTTAGGTTTTACGTACCATTACAAATTTGTATTAGTCACGGTTGTTACAAAAAATTGATACAAATCTTACGACGTTAGTTGCATTTCCGGGTCAACGCAAGTCACCGTGCATGCCGTCGAAATTAGTGCAGATCCAAAGAGTCCTCGTTTCGGTGCTGGACCAAGAGACGAGATGCCTGGTCTTTACGTTGATTGGGCCGTCGAAGATTCTGGTCTTTGCAAAGGTGACAGGTAGGATTTTTATAATCAATTACCTTTCATTATTTCATTATCTGTTCGTAAATAATTGAACAATAACAATGAATAGCGGTATTACAAATGATAACGGTACATCTCTCAATGACTGAAAATCCACGAATAAGAAGACACAAAGTTAGGAAAAATAGTTTAAAAAATCAACTTACAATTAAGTCCATTGTTAAGTGCATATAATACAAGGAAGAAAGAAGGTGTTAATGAAGCTTGGGATATTTGCATCTATGAGAAAATTTATACGATGATCTATTAATCATTGTTATAAACTTTCCAATTTTTCATTCGAGTTATGCATTCATAGGAATTTTCATTCATTTATAATTTAACATATTTTATTTCCTTCATATAATAATGATAATATATTCCGTATATAATTAGTATACTTCCTTGGCACAATTTATGTTTCGCGGATGTAAGTGGAAATAAAAGAAAAGGTTGTTCAACACGAATACTTTTGTTCGTCAAGTAAATTCCAATAATTATTTTTAAAGGTAGCAGCACTTGATTTGTAAAAAATATATCGCATTTTAAGTGAACAATTACACAAGATGCTCTAACGTACTACAAGAGTATAATAAACTTAGGACAATATGGTTTAGGATTAGCTCGGATGACCTCGATTAGAAATTTCGTCGATGATTTGGCCAATTTGAAAGAATAAAAGGCATGATGGAAATATGTGATAACGCGTTTTGCGTTAGATCACTTGCAAAAGATCCCCTAGTGATAAACATTTACTTGTTTGTTTAGTTTTACAGTTAACTGAAAAATCTTCTAATCGATATCACGCGTATGATTATATTTAAACAATAAAACATTAGAATAATAAATTAATTATAAAATTGGCAAGCTCTGGTATGTGTAATAGGTTAACGTGAGTCACGTGTGTTAAAATCACGGTGACCGCTTAAATAGAAGCATAGCAGTATAGTTGGAACGTACTGTAGCTACGGGTTTTAACCCGTTTTATGGATATCGTGGTTAAACAATAGCACGATCTTGGTACTGGGTTCCCAACGAACGAGTAGTAAAGTACATCGAAATCACCGGAAGTTCGCATGGTGCCCCCGCTAATTGTACCTCCGTCTTTTACACGACCCTGTCCCTTTTTTTTCTCTTTCTTTTTCCTGACTCTATTCACCTGCCCCTTTTCCCCCTGTCAGAGTTCTCTTGACTTTTTTTTTTTTTTTTTTTTTTTTATCCGAGAACTTTGTCGAGAAAATATGAGTTGATTCAACATCGTTAAAAAGAAATTCTTTCGTCAAGCTGTATGATTTTAATGTGCTTGAGTAACATTACGTTGATAAGCATGATAATACCTGTCAGTTTAAAATGTAGACAAACGTAATGAAATATCTTCTGCTATATATTTAAAAATTCAGTGTTAAAACTAAGTGAAACCTACTGAACTAAGTTTCTAGGTTCTGTAATTTTTCAATAGATGGTATTGTATGACAATTCAATTATTTTTCAGGTTTTTTTTCTTCAGATTTATATATAACAAAACTAACCCCTTTGCTTTTTGTGTGTTATTATAGTTGAATAATTTCGAATTATATTAAATCCAAATTTGATAACAAAACCACATCAACGCTTGAACAATGCATCCTAGTAAGTTAATATTAGTAAAAAAAACGTTTTGTGATATCGATACTTTGCCGCCATATTGAAACATTAAATTCTTCAGTGTATATATATATATATAACTACTAAGGGGTATACTAATAAGGTCGTTTCAACTAACTTCGTTCGTAGGATACTCGAGGTGAACGGGAAACTCGTTGTAGGAGCTAGTAAAAACGATTTGACGAGACTGTTAGCTGTTGCACCCGACGCGGCACAAATCGTAGTATTACGAAAAGGTGAATCACTTGCTGCATTACGTACACTTAGATCTGATAATTTAAGACTCACACATAGAATTGGATATCTCGAGGAACAAGTGAGAGATCTGTTGGCACCAACCAGAACCGAATTAAGTTCAACGGATTTGTCATTGGCTGGTCAAGAACACGTTCAGGTAGTTTTTATTTCTTTCAAGAGTAAAAAACCCCCAACTCTTCGTTAAATTGTATTATTTTGTAGGTTTTTCAAAAAGGTCCTCAGGTAACTACCCTAGTCGCGAATTTAACCAGTCCTAAGGTCAGAAATCCGACAGATTTGAGACAAAGTTTACCAAGCATGCGTGGCAGACAAAACGATCACGGTAGATCATCATCACACTTTGTTACATCGAGAAGTCCTAAAGAAAATGATTTCTTTTCCGACGGTGTTTCTTACGGTGGTCATCAGAAGCCGAGAAATCGGCAAAAACATCAAGCATTTCCATTAGGTAGATCCACGGTTAGTTTGGATTGCAAACAAATGCAATCTCAATTGCAACGTAGAAGATTGGCAACTACTATGGAATCGAGAATGGAAAGTAGGAAGAGTCAACAATTGCAGACATTGGAATTTGATTCCGAACCTACTTATTATCGTCAGGTATTTAACGACTCATTGTAATATTTGAAAATAAATCAGTATAATTCGAATCTAAATACTCGTTTAGGATTCTCAATCGCGAGTATCGGAAAATTCGGAAATTCTCAGCACGTACAGTTCACAAGAAACTAAAATCCGGCCGGCACCACCTAAAAAACCATTGAGACTTTCTCTTCATCGTGCTGCTAGTCTTCAGTCGGTTGAAAGTGCACCGCCTGCGGCAACGACGACCCTTCACGAGAGCACTCGTAAATCATCCAAGAGGAACCATCGTGGTGAACCCTATTCCTCTTTGGAAAAGGGCTCGACGACGAACGAAGGAAACCAAGATGCAAACCACAGAATACAGGAAATGTTGCAACACGATCTTTCTTCGCAGCAGCAGCAGCAGCAACCACCAACACCACCAACACCAAGGACACCTTCCAGAGCGGAATCTTGCCAGAATGCTTTGCGGTGGCCTTCGCCAAAACCGAGATCACATTTGGCTTCCGTATCTACGGAAAAGTGGTGTTGAGTGTTGTTATTTCACATCGAACAAAAACTCTTCAATACTCGAGAACTCTACTCATTTTGTGTGTGTGTGTGTGTGAATCTGACGTTCACATATTTACAACAAATAATAAAATATTATATTTCATCGATTTGTATGGAATCGTGACGAATAGTGATATTTTTTTTACATGTTAATGAAAAATTATTGATAAACTCTTTTATATTCGTATCCCCCATGTTAATTATTTGAATATAGTCAATGTAGAAAAATCAACATAATCAGGTATAGTATTATGCAACAGTCATTTTATAATATAAATCGAATAACAAGTATTTTGTACAGATAATATATTTTATTATTCGTATAATAGATATTTGAATGTTGTTAAAAAGTCATTGCAAGTGTTTCTAATATAAAATATGAATGCTCGAAGAAAGAAGAAAAATAAGAGCAATTTGAAATCACATGAAAGAGTAATTTTCAGTAATAATATATATATATATGCAGGTATAAAAACGTAACGAGCTTAAGCAGGTGGCTCCGTACGGTGAGTTTTCCGAATACTTCTTCTTCGCTATACGTACTTTTATCTATATACATATATATTGCATATGCATGTACATAAGATATAGAAGATTGTATTTGCCTAACTCTCAACTCTCAGGAGAAAATCATCACTACCACCACTAGCATCAGTATACAGAAGATTGTATTCGTTTATCAGGAGAAAATCGTCAGACTACTAGCTAGCACCAATATAAATAGTAATACCAACCACCACTACTAGCATAAATAGCAGTAACACCTATATCTATGAGTATTGGCACCAATACTAGCTTCAACCCAACTCCAAGCAGCAACCACTACTACTAGGATCAACACCAATATCAGTATAAATAGTAATGCTAGCAAACTACCACCACTAGAAGACTGCTGGTACCCCATCTAGCAGCAGCAGCAGCAGCAGCAGCAGCAGCAGCAGCAGCAGCAGCAGAAACAAGGAGAGGAAGGGCGGGTTATGCCAGGCAGAATCTTCATCCCTCTGCCGTGTTCTACCCCTTCTCTCTGACATTTTAGTTGTCGACTCGCCCCTCTACTACACACGTACGGCAACCCCGGCGTTCAGTGCTTGCTGGCGCTTCCTTCGTACAAGCCGTGTTGTTGCGAATTCCGGACCACCAGCTTCTTCTATCCGTCAATCATTTTCTCTCTCTTTTTTTCTATTCTATTCGGAGTCGGTGTCAGTGGTGTACGTGCGTGCGTGCGTGTGTGTGTTTGTTTGTGTGCTTTTTTTTCCCTCTAGTGGAATATTATTATTTTTTGCTTTCAAATATTTTACCACCTTTTTCTCTTTGTATTTTTTTGTCAGCAAAAAAGAAGAAAAGAAAGGAGTAGCAACGGTCACGTCGAACCAATGATTCATCGTATTTCCTATCTTTTTTTTGGATTTTTTTGGGAATTTTTTGTCTCTTTGTTGTAATCCTTTCAACATTAACGAGCTGTCTCTTTCCTCTCTTCTTTCCGTTCTTCCACCCCTCGATCTTCTTCAAGCTTTTCTACTTCTTGGATCTGTAGGAATCGTTAACGACGAGGACCCTGCTACTCTTCTATTTTTTTTCTTTTCTTTTTTCTTGAATATAAACGTCCTCTTACATTTTCAACACCAATTTTCTTTTTTCTGTTTTTTCTTTCTTTCTTTCTTTCTTTCTTTCCTTTTTATCTGAATTTTTGTTCTTATGAGATTCTTCGATGTTCGTCGTATATTATAGAAAAAAACAAACAACAAGAATCATCAGGAATATCATGGTCAACATCTTGAAAATAACCAAAGGTGAGGCATTTTTTTTATTTAATTTTAATTTGTTGTTGTTGTTTTGTTTCGTTCGTTAAACCCATTTGTTTATGAACGTTAATTTAACATTAATCTAGTTAGGAGCAACACGTTACTGTAAGATTTATCTCATCGTTTTTCTTCTAATGAAGTTCCTTTTCCGTGCCCTTCAAAATGACCCTAACAATTTTTCTTACTTTAGGAATGGAAAGTTTCGCCAAGTCGTTTCGCAACTTCTTCTTCTTCTTCTTCTTCTTTATTATATACGTTTCGTTTTATATTTATTATTTCTTTTTTCTTCATCTTCTTATATTACCAACCGTACAAAAATTGCAAGCTTTGACAAAGTTTATTCTCATAAAAAAGAAACAAAAAAAAAAAAAATAAAAATAAAATGTAACTTTATATACCTGCGTATTTTGATTACAAAAAATGTGACAATATTCATCCTAGTTGGGGGGTTTTTTTTTCTTTGTTTTTGTTATTTTGATATATTTGTTTGATTCTATGTAGATTCGAGTTGAATTGATATCATTCGAATGGTTGAACACAATTGCGAGTTTCTTTTCTTGATCACGAGTTAAAATACGATTTTCCAAGCAATATAAAACGTACACACGACGACTCTTATCTATCGTTTAGGTACTTTTACGATATCGTAACATCATAATGTGATTTTTATAGATGTCGCGTAGTAAACTGTAAAACGATTTTCAAAGAAGCTTCATAACAAATCTACCAAACAGTTAGTTAAATAAAAAGATACATTTCTATCATCGATTTTCCTATTTCTATTTGGAAGATTTTTTTTGTGTGTGTGTGTTTTTTTTGAGATATTATTTTGTATAGAAAGAATTGCACTAGTTATATAATATTTCATCAATTTATATAACACATTGTAGTGTTATATAAATTAAAATTAATAATATATATATATAAATTATTGATTAAATATTGTTAAAAGAATTCTATATTATACTTAAACAAATTGTCAATAGAATCAAATCAAATTGTAAATCGATGCAATGATATTTCTAAAGATGATTTTCATATAGATTTTGCAGTAAACTGTAAAACGATTCAAAAGAGAAAACTTTGATGTAACTTATTTTTCTTACTTTTAATTATAAAGCCACGAAATTGCCGTAGATTTTTTTTTCTTTACTCCTTTCAACGAATTCGTGGTTTTTTTTTCGTTTTTTTTTTTCTAGAATAAACTTTTTATCGAATCTCGGTGAATTTCTTTTCTGCTTTTCTACGATCCATTTGCTTTTCCTAACCGACTTCTATATATATATATATATACGTGTATGGTTTATTTATGTATTTATAGAAATCTCCAATATGTACATGGTATTAGTGGAAAAAAAAAAGAAAAGATAGAAAAGCATGTAATCTCGTTTCATTTATTTACAGTAAATACATGCATTTAAATGCTTAAATAAATATAATATTTTGTTATACGTACAAGGAGAATTTTGAAATAGGATTAAGTTGATTAACAGTACGTGATTTGATATTTTTGAAAAAAAAAAAAAAGAATGCTCTACTGCAATGGTCAAATTAATGGTAAAACACGTTTAATGGATTTAGATACGTATAGAAATCATAAACAATGAGATTTAATAATTACATGATTATTTATAAATGATTATATTAATTACAGAAATAATATGAGGTTAGATTAAAAAGAAATTACTGCAGTGGTCAAATTAATGTTTGAATATGTTTAATGCATAAAGATACGAATAGAAAACATAATAAATGATGAGATTTAAAAATGAAATGATATCCGGAATAATAACAGAAATAATATGACAAGAGAAAGAGAAAGAGAGAGAGAGAGAGAGAGAGAGAGAGAGAGAGAGAGAGAAATTACAAAAAATCACATTAAATCAAAATGTACTTTTTCTCTCTCTCTTTTATATTTTTTCTTTTTCCATCCTTTTGCTTTTACTTTTCCCCATGTGGTTAGAATTTTCTTTTTACCCTTTTTTTTTATCTTTTTTTTTACCTTTTATTTTTTCTTCTTTTTATCTCAGAGAAAAAATATTTCTCCTATATCGACTGTATATATATATATATATATGAAAGTAAAATACAGTAAATTCTTTCACGCTTTTTTTCGTAATCGTAATACGCAATTTATTTTTGTCTTTTGCAATTGATATTCTTTTAAATGTTAGATAGACACGCGATAGAAACACGATTTACACGAGATATTCTTTATATTTATTATTACCAATGTAAAAAAAAAAAGAAAACAACAACTTTTCAACGATCGAATCATACGCAATTATGCGGTTTTCTTTTGTAAAATTGTGCCAATCAACGATGATTCACTTTTAATTTGTTTCTTCCTTTTATTCTTTAACTTTCTTTCTTTCTTTCATTATTAATTGAAGGACGAATCGATTTTACATATACAAATCACGAGATACAATTTATTCATATGTTATTAAATTATTAAACTATTGACAACATTATTTTTACAAAGTTAATTAATTAATTTCAACAAAAATATGATTAGCAAGTTAAATATCAGGTTTGCAATATTTTAAGATTTATATTTCATTTTATTTTGTTTCATCAAAGTTTTCATTGAATTATTATACATGAACTGTCTGCAAATTTAGTGTTAATCATCTAACTGTAATAAAATAATGAAATTTGTTCATTTTTCGATTAACAAGCAAAGGAAAACAGAAAGAATTAATCATTGATAGATCATTTTGTTTGTGTGTATATTCATTTTTACAGTATGAGTTATAATGAATGAATTAGATATATTTTGTCACTTGATAAAAGTCAATGTACTATCTAATTCAAATGGTATATCAGAACGTTGCACTTGTGTTGGTATAAGACGTTAATTGAATCGTTTGGTTCTTGTCAGACATTCAAGAATAGCATTTGATCCATGAATACTTTCTGAGTCATACGTCCCTCCCTCATTCCTCTACTCTTCCTTCTTTGCTACATATCAATGTAGAAAGTGTGTTTGTGTATGTTTCTAACATTTACCAATTATCATTTGCTAGAGTGTTGAATATTTTTCGATAATTTTCCAATTACCGTGGAATAATATCACCTGAACAATAATGGAAGAAAACATTCAGTAAAGTATATTAAAACAAATCGATATTTTATTCGACGTGTGTTTGTTTTACTTGTTAGAAAGAAAAGAAATGCCAAAAGGGTAGAAGAGAAGTCAAATGAAATGAAATTTTATTATATATTCGTTCATCGTTGTCACTATTTTTTTATTGATGATACAAACAAGAAAGAAAAGAAAAAAAACCATCACAACGAATTATTATTATCATAATTATTATTGTTGTATCTTTTTCTTTCTCTTTGTTGCGAATTCATTTTTCTCTCTTTCTTATTATTTCTTTTTATTTTATTAAGTCTTTATCTTTATACGAGTAAAAAGCTTCGTAAAAAGCTTCGTAAAAAGTTCTCGAGATATTATAGTAATCACGATCGATAGTAATAAAAGTCGTCCTTGAGAACTTCTCGTTAGAGATAATGCACAGGAAAAAAGGGTTGAAGTTCATCGCGGAAAATAACATTTGATATTACCAAATGCTTAAAAAGAATATAATAGTTTTAACGAAACATTTTACTCTTCGATATTTCATCATTCAAACGAGAGATAAAGAGAAAGTATACGTCAATTATTAATCTAATGTTTTATTGTTGAAATATAATCATACGCGTAATATCGAGTAGAAGATTTTTCAATCAACTGTAAAACTAAACAAACAAGTAAATGTTTATCACTAGGGGATCTTTTGCAAATAGCGTTGGACGCGTTATCACATATTTCCATCATACCTTTTATTCTTTCAAATTGGCCGAATCATCGACGAAATTTCTAATCGAGGTCATCCGAGCTAAACCTAAACCATATTGTCCTAAGTTTATTATACTCTCGTAGTACGTTAGAGCATCTTGTGTAATTGTTCACTTAAAATGCGATATATTTTTTACAAATCAAGTGCTGCTACCTTTGAAAATAATTATTGGAATTAACTTGGTAAACAATGTGGGTAGACCACTGTCTATAATTAAAAGCAAAAAAAAAAAAAAAGAAAAGCAGGTCACCCCAAGTGATGAAAAGTGTGGTCCAGCCCTGGTTTAGTCAGGTTTAGTCAGGTTTAGTCAGGTTTACATGGTTTCCACACTCTCAGACAGCTAAATGTGCTAGCGGGATAAACAAACGCAGCTCGTTAACATTGAATGCACCTCTTTCTCTTTCTCTCTTAGTTTCCCAAATGGTTCCAATCTAAATTTGGATCGTTCGCTGAGTCCTAAACTCTACGAGCTTTCCTATTGGTTATCGACGATTCCTTGTCGTTGCTTGCTGCAACAGACCGTTTGCATTTTAACGATACCAATTTCTTTACCATAATACCGTTTCAATGTATATTTACTCATAAACTTTAGATAATTTACGTGCTACGGTTCTAAACACGGTATTATCTTTCATTTTCAAGAACCAAATTTACATACGTGTGTGTGTGTGTGTGTGTGTGTGTGCAAATGTGTATGTTGGGGTTTAAAAAACATTTTAGAAAGACATTTACGAGCAACTTTACGATTAAACAAAATTCTAAGGTTTTTATTTACCTTACTTTACCTTATTTCAATTAATTTAACAATTTATTATTATTTATTAGGATAAATATGGGTTTAAATATCGTATTAATAGATAAAGATCAGTTGGAAAGTTTCCCCTAATTATTGTTTTGAGACCTGGATTTAGCCCATAAGCTCAGCAACAAACCCCGTACAACCCCCGTGCAAGCAACTTGGCCGGTGAACTGACGCGTGCGCGTTTTCTTCAACGCATAGTAAACAGTAGAAGAAAAATGGAAGGTGAAAATCAACCAACCTAATGCGCATTCGCAACACACGGGATAGGCTTTGTCTCCCTTTTTTATCACCCCCTCAACTTATCACTTCAAATTGATACACGTTTTATTGAATAACTCTTTCTTTTTTTTTTGTACAATGATTATAAAAAGTGATTACTTTGAATAGATTTCATTATGCATCAGATTGTGTTCATTATAATAAACATAAAGTATATTGATAATATTAAATGAATATTTCCAAAGTAATTGTTTCAAAAGATAATGATCCATTTAACTCTGATTCTGACTCTGACTCTAACTGACTGAATCTAGCTCAGACTCTGACTCTAACTCTACCTCTGATTCTTACTCTGTCTCTGACTGACTGACTCTGACTCTTACTAACTGACACTGACTCTGATTGACCGAATCTAACTCAGACTCTGACTCTAACTCTGATTCTTACTCTGTCCCTGACTGACTGACTCTGACACTGACTCTTACTAACTGATACTGACTCTGACAATCTCATCATTATTATATACAATCACATCTTCATTATGATTCATTAGAAAGAACTTAAACTATATTAATAAGACTAATAGTATTTATACTTCTTTGTAAAAAGATTGAAAAAAGTGATTACTTGGAATATGTTTTAATATAACATATATATATATATACTTGTAGATATACCTTTTGTCAATGACGTAGACTGGCCTAGATGTCGCACGCCATTTATACACGTATATATAACTACTCAACGAATGGGCGAGGTCGTACACTTGGAGAGAACGTGGAATATTGCTTCGATACATGTCCTACTGATGTTCTTACACCGATATAATGCTTCAACCTCATGCTCACATGTTCTTCCAACAAAGTAAAATCGATATCAACGTGTTGTTTCCCCATATGTTTTCCCCTGTAAATGCATGCTCACAATCAGAATAAATGTAATCCTCTTTCAAGCAAGTGACATGATTAATTATTCTTATAAAAACAAACCGAACAATGTTAGATTCTATTTTCTATACACATCTATCTATTTTTATCTTTCTTTTCAAATAATAACGTTGAAATAAAACATTGATACATTTCATTATCTTCTTTTCACATTCTCAGTTACATCTGATAGTTTGTGTGTGTGTTTGCTAGCTTCTTTTTTCTTTCTTTTTATCTATCAGTTATCGACCAGTAACCTTTAATACTTTAGATATCTTCATTTTTAACGTATACGTTGAAACTATACTGCCAACCCTTCGTAATACTTTATTTCCGATATCCTACACTTTTTTTTTTTTTTTTAAGCAATAAAATAAGAGAGCGAGTAGTTCTGCCTAACGACAAAGTGGCCGCAGATGATTTTTTTTCTCTTTTTTCTTTTTCTTTCTTTATCAAGCTAACTTTTAGTTCACTGATATCGGATTTTGACGCGATCTTTCGCCCGATATTTCATCCTACGTATGAAACCCCGTCGTTGTTGTATAAAGCGTCAAAGCTGCTCTTAGCTTTTATTTCCTTTTTTATTAAATAAAAAAAAAAAGAAAAAGAAAAATAACAATAGGGTAGGTAGAAGTTAGTAGAGAGTGATATTTCAAAGTTAACCCTATTGGGACCTATTCGCATAATCGTCGTATACGACATTTTTCAACGAAATTGGATAAACTTTTTATAGGATAAACAAAAAGTTTAACTAGACTATTTGAATATTTCCATACGAATTTAATAAACAATCTTTTAGTTATGGGGTAAGGAAGAGATGTTTATCGAATTGACAATGAAATGCAGTATTACTTTCGTCGAGTTAAAAGGAAGGAAGGAAGGAAAATAAATTGGCATTGCAAACACGTTAAGTTAAACGACGAAGGGTGAAATAGTACCTACCTGAGAACACCGATGTTGCTTCGGGTTGATGTGACGTCAACTACGGACAAACGTGTACGATATGGCGAACTAGGGCAGTGCGAGTGACGGCATGTCGTTGAAATTTGGTACAACATCCCGAACCTATTTCAAATCACTTACACAAATCACTAAAGGGGGATGACAATTCATTAGCGAATAGAATTAATAATATAATTGGCTATAATAGGGCTAGGGTATCTATTTCATAATGTTTGCAGTAATTAAAGATAATGTGGTCCCTCTTTAGAATAATATTCATTTATTAGTTCAAATGTTAATGTTTACTTTCGATCAATTAGCGTACCATTATTGTTACTCTATTCAAAATAATCATTTATTTCAATGTATAGATCAGTTTGAATCGATCCAACTTGTACAATTGTTTGTACACTCACCAATACACTTATTTATTGTATCAATATAAAATAATAATTTATTTAAAAATGGTAGTGTGTTCGAATCGATGTAATTGTCAAGGCGTTTGTATAAATGTCAATGACAAAAATAGGTGGTAGAAAGTTTGGGGTATGTTTTAGGGACAGGTTCATTAGACTTAATGATTGGACGTTTCATTAGTTTCCTAGTTGAGGGAAATCTATTGTTATGTTTAACATCGTTCATTAATAACATCAACTTATGTTGTCAGTGTCAAATCCCACTTGTTTCCAACTAACGTTTTAATCAATCTATCTATCCCCTACTTTATCTTTCTATCTTTCTCGATTAGGATAACCTAAAAATTGAGTCCAATACTTCCAACGTGTTATCTTCATTACCTCGAGTGAAATTGATCTCTCACTTCTCCCCTTTCCACCTTTATTCTGTCGGACGCATTTTTTTTCTCGACCCACTTTTCAATTAAAACGGGAACAACATAAAAAATGTGCTTTAGTTGTAGTACACTCTGTGATTGAAAGTAACCCTATTCTATCTTTTTAGAGTTATACAAAGTGTAACTAAATGTTAAGGTATATTTTATTGATCGTACGTAACAAACAACACGCGTGAACTTCATCAAAATTTTAAACATAGATAGCGTAATAGAACATAAAATGAATTTTGAACATAGAACGTACTAAGTTACAATCATAGTTTGTTACAAAGTTTGATTAAAAATTCGAAACTCTTTTTTTGTTTTGTTTTATAGCCCTTGGCAAAAAGACGAGAACAACGACGAAGAAGCTATCGGCCTCTTCATCATCATCATCATCATCATCGCCCTACGGGACTCTTGCAAAAGAAGAAAGGGCTGTCAAGTTGGTGAAAAAGGAGTGAACAATGTTCCAGGAAGAAAGTTCGTGGCATTTCCAGGATTCCGATTATGAGCTAACAAACGGGGTGGTGATTCCGTGCTATTCCAAGAGATAGACCCCTTTTTTTTCAAATTATTCTTAAAAAAAAAATTAAGAAAAAAGGGATACAAATTTGTGTACGTACGCATGTAGTTGTGAATCGGTGTTTAAAAAATAACGATCGGAAAATATCGGACGGAAGTACCTTGGATCCTGTCTACAGGGATTTACGGCCCATTTCCGGCCCGCCATATTGGCGGCATGGTCCTTTGGGCCAGTATATTATTTCTGCAGGGAGCTGGATTCGCCGGTGAGTTTTCTTTTTTTTTTTTTTCTAACAATTTGATCATCTTATTTAGGTTAGGTTAGAAAATAAATGTTAGATCATTTTGCGTGTGATATTTATCGCAACATTTTGATATTTCCGTGTAAACGTATGTCAAGGAAGGATGATTTAATTTACATCGTATAGATTTACGAGCTGACCCGATAGGTTTTTTTACCCAGTTTCCGTGTACAAGATAGATATATATATATATATTGAGAGAAATCAAAGCAAAAGAGAGAGAGAGATAGAGAAAGGTTTACCACGAACTATACATCAATCTACGTGTAGAACGTTCATTTAACTTACCAAGAACTTGATTTACAAAAACGATTTTCTAAATCCTACGAATCTCCAAACGTTTTCGACATACTAGATAAAATACATTGCATGTTATCGAAATAAATTAGAAAATACGATACCTTACTGTCTTTTAGGTTAACTTTTATTATTAATCATTCTAAAGATAATCTTGTAGACGCTAAAAAGACATTTTGTATTATTTTATTCCACAAATCTTGATATATTATTTAGAAATTCTTTAAATTTTCAATAGATGGTTGCTGTATTACAATTCAATTATTTCACGTTTTTTTTTTCCATTTTAATTGTGGTATTATTTTATAAGATGATTTTATGTCTTATAGAAAAGTAAGAAAATGATGAAATTATTGGATATTTTCTTATATACATCGATCCTCTTCTTATCTTTTTATAGTATAATTATTCAGATAATAATTAAACCGAGAAATAATCGGAATGAAGGTCGTTAATAAAGTACCACGTCATTTCAATTTATTCGATTATTTTTTATCGATTATTATACTAAGTAATAATAGAAAGAAATAAAGAAAAAATTATAAAATATTGTAGTTGTCATTTAATTTTGTTGTTTCGTTTCTTTTTCAAATACATTTGAAACATTTTCTATCGCGAAATTAATCCAATTACATTATGCCAATCTTTTATTCTTTATTTTTTTTTATTTTTTTTTTTGTACTTTTTGTAGGATCGATAAAAAATACTAACCAACTAGTAGGCTCTAATAGAAGGACAAATGAAGTAGAAATAAATAGACATGTACTAACACACAGGACATTATCTATGTATTGTCCTGGATTGTAGTTGGAGACGATTGATTTCTAAGGTCGTAGAATCGTTAAACAACTATCGTAAACCCAACAGACTATTCGATCGAAATACCTTATACAAAAGAGAGAGAGAGAGAGAGAGAGATGATACTCATTAATCCTGATACATACTTGTTTACTGTATATATGTAATACATTGTGCAACTGGGTGGATTTATATTTCCCTAACACGAGTTGCATTTACTTCATTGTTTGATATATCTCAATTTGTCTCTGATTACCTTTGAATATTATAGTCTTCTATTAGATTAATGTACTTAAGTAACACCTATTAGTTTAATCTTAATACAGGTAAAAACAGATCATTATACAATACAACATTTGTTTCTTGTTTTACTGATGCTACTGAATTTTATACAAGATGAACAAAAACAAATGGTTTTTGAAGTTATTTAGTGTTCTAGAAACAAGTATGTTATATTTACAGAAAAATGAAACTTGTTTAGTTAACATTCAGATAATAAATGAATACAAAATAAACTTTCTTTCTAATTATATTGAATTTTATAGAAAATGAACAAAAACAAATGATCTTTTTGAGTATTTTAGAAACAAGAATGTTATAATTACAGAACAACACAAACTTTCTTTTAAACACTGTATAAAAGGGCTCTTGAAAAAAAAAAAGAAAGTTAACTTTGCAAACATTTCTTTCCTCTTCTGTTTTTTCTTTTATTTATAAAACCTAGTCCAGTTTGTTGCCTATTTTTTTGTTCCTCTTCTCTTTTTCTCTGTTTCTTTTTTAAGCAACCGAGTAGTAGTCAGAGAAAACGAACTTTTCCAATCTTTTTTTTTTTTTGTTGCGGGTTCGTGCCCGGTGAAAAAGAAATGGTGAAAAAGAAATACGAGTTGGAGTTAGAAAGCATTTCGATTAGTATTTGTACAAATGGAATTAGTAAAACGTTTCGGTAGTGTTTTACAAACGTAATTGCTTGTATCACATAGGAACGAATTACACGTTCAGATCTTTTACAGACAAACGTATATTGTAATCCCTTTGCGAACTTAGAGAGAAAGAAGAAAAAAAAATAATCATTTAAAATGATACGAATGACATTTACGTTCTGAAAAATGTTGCATTAATGTAGAAATGATTTGTTTTTTCATGAAATTATTTGTTTACAGGCTCGATGACGAGCGGTATTCCGGGAGGTCCGGAAAATATAACGGTGATGTTCCTAAACCCGACATCCGTCCGTGTTTCTTGGAGCACCAGCCAGGTTGAACAGGTTGAAAAGTACGATGTTACCTATAAACCGACGGACGCCAGGTGCGTTCCCATTATTTCAATATTTATTATATCTTTTATCAACAAAATCCAACTCACATATCCACCTAATTATTTTCTAAATCTTCCTAATCTCCTTTACAGCACGTGTTATACATTATTTTATTTAAAATGTCATTTGATCATATAAATTACTGATACCAAATTTCATACCAAATTTTGACATACTTTCAAAGTGTTTCTAATATCATTTACAGCATGTAACTGTATATTATTTTTGTTAAATTCGTCTAAAAGTAATGTATATAATTAAATTATATATTTATCATTTGATAAAAGCATTGCCATATTTTAAATTAATTAAATGAATTTGTAATTTTTCCAAAATAACAAAAATATAATCTAATTATTTTGAAAGTGTTTCTAATACAATTTACAGCACGTAATTATATATTATTTTATTTATAAATTCATCTAAAAGTTATTTAACAAATTAATACAAAATTTCTATCATATTTTCCTACAACAAAAGTGGATTTATACTATTTTCTATAATAAACACGGTTCATAGATTCATTTTTCATTTTCTCATTTACAGTTAAGCAATATTAAACGACTTTAGGCGCTTTCATTTTATTTTTTTTTTTTTGTATAATTTCAAACATGAAACGCGAGATTTACAAAGCTCAATTTTTCTTCCCTCTTCTTCGAGTAATCCCATTCTATCCCTATCCCAATCCTTTATCAGAACCTTCCTTTTCTCTCTCTCTATTTTATACTTTTTTTCGAAGCAATCGTTTAAAACTTTTCTTTTATTTTCTCCCATTTTTTTTTTTTCTTTATTTCAATTCCATCAACGGCCTAAAGCTTCTAATATTCTCTCTCTTTTGTTTCATTTCATCCTCACCCCCTTCGACGAATATTATAAAATTTAATTTTTCATTAATCTTCCGATAGCACGTAATTGTTATTTCATTTGATTGCAAATTAAAAAAGCATTATTTATAGGTTATGTTTGAAAATTCCTATTTCTCGGACAGCAGAACAGAGTGCCGTATTAATTTTCATTGAAATACGTTGCGTGATCTTTTCAATTATTTCAAACATCATTTCAAATTGATAATAACTTTGCGAACGTTATATAATAATATGATATCATGTGACCTTTGATAAAAATGGCTGATCATACATATGTACGGTTTTTTCTTTTTTTTTTTAAATCTATACATTTATTTTGTTTCATCAAATATTTATATGGCGAATAAAAAACGAAAAACAAGGAAAATTGTATAATTTGTATTTGTATTAATACATATATATAACTAGGGGTGCCCTGCCACGCGTTGCTGTGGCTCACAATCAGTCAGATACACACGTCTTTAAGTCAATTGCGATTATAAATTAAAATATAAACTATCCTATCTTTCAAGTTGAATAAAACTGCACACAGTGTGGAAAATTTGATTAAAATCGGTTCAGTAGTTTACGAGTCCATTGCGGACAAACTACCTGACACGTTATTTATATATATTAAGAAGATAAATATTTGCTTACTACATCATTTCAAATGAATTTGATTTAAATGATTTTATTAAATAAATATATTTATATATTAATTAAATTATTTAACTATAATGATGTACGTTGAAATAATTGATTGAAATTCTTATAGTTTAGTTGAAAAAATGAGTCAATGTAAAATATAAAATTGGAATGACAACGACAAGGCGTTAGTTACAGGGTGGTGGCGGTGGTCGCAGGAAATAGCGAAGCAGTAACCCTAAGTGGTCTAAGGGCTGACACGCAGTATCAACTAATAGTCACTGCCGTTAGAGCTGGCAGAAAGTATAAAAGTCGACCAATCGTCTTCCGCACGCTCGGTAAGTTATTATTATACCTTTCCTATTTTACCTTTTTTCTTTTGGGTTTCGTTTTTCTTCTTCCTTTTTGCTGTTACTGCTACTGCTGATGCATTCACCATCATCCATCCCCCTTGTAACATTTTACGTGGAATATTTTACGCCTGATTATCGACCGACTTATACTACTTGTAATTCAACTCAATTCTTTCATAAATTATATAACGTAACTATCTTACAACTTGGAAGAAACGTTGCCAGTTTCAAAATGCCCCAAGAATAATGTTTCCACTTATACGTCAAAAAATGTCTACAGTTTTCATTTATTTTAACGTCATTGGGGATTAGGTAAATATTTTTAATAAATCATCATCCACACAGTATTAATTTTAACACTTATTATATCTGGATTTTGTTTTGCAACTGCAACACCCATTGCAATCACTTTCAAAATCTTGTAAGTTTGGTTGATGATAAGTCTGTTGATCATTTACACCTAAATTAAATCAAAAGTTAAGTTTTCTAACTGAAGATACATTTGTATCCGAATGTTTGTTTAGTTTGCATCAAGATTTTTGTTTCTACCAAATACAGAATTTCATCAGAATTACTTTGTAACTTTGCTGAGTCCTTAGGAAATCTTATTTCAAGTGACACCTGACGTTAAAATACAGTACAACAGTTCTGGCAAAGTTTGAAATAGTTGGCAAAACAAATGTATAAACTATACAATAAAGCAATAAAGGTTGCAAGGAGAATATTAAAAATGTTTCAACTTTCAATCGGATGCCATTAAAGTTAACGTTTTATTCAGAATTCTTTGTTCTTCTCCTATTGGCCTTTGCTCTTTAGAAAAGAACATCTGTCACATACGTATTTCGTTGAATAATACATTTCTACTTCCCCCAGATATCGTTTACTTTCTGTATAACCATTAATTTTTTATTGATTTTATTCAATTGATGTATATACATAATTATGTTATTGACATATGCATAAATATTACAATTATATGACAAATACAATTGCAAATATGAAATATCACAAATCATAAATCAAAAATAAGCGATTACGCGCCATCTACAACCAAATCAGAAAAATTCAAATTAGGTTAGAATCAAAATAAGAAAACTAGCTGTAAATTGAAACTTGTTTTAAACACAGATATTTTTAATATAATCAAATAATCTTAACTCTACATATATATATATATATATACATAATACTTTTGTGAACAATTTACAGTATTAAGAATGAAGGAGGGAAAAAACAAATAATGGCGGAGAGTTTGAACTACTTCAATCATTTTGTTACTTTTTGTTGTTGTTGTTGTATTTAACTGTAGATTAAATTGAGGATAATATTTATCTGCGGGAAGCTTTTTATTCATTAATTAATCGAAAAAAACCTTGATCGAAGATTTAATCAAGGTGAGGATTTTTACTGGATTTATCGACAGAACGCTTGATTGGACGGCCTTAATAGAACGTCCTCGCGATACATAATACGTTGCACATCAATTCCTCCAGGGATGGGAAGAGAATACTTGCTTTCGTAACCAATATTAAAAGCACCTACCTATACCTATCTACATGTACACACACACACATATATATATATAAAGAGAGAGAGGGAGAGAAATATATTGTCAGAGAAAATCGATATTTCAACTGTCCCGCAGAGTGACCAAAATGCTCATATTTCAAAACACCCCATCATTTGTCTCTCCCAACAAAATTTTTCTTTTTTCTTTTTAAATTATATTCATATATTAGGGTTGAATCAAACGTTTCTGCTCTTACTTTATTATTCATTGTTTTTTTTTTTTTAAAGTATCATCCATAACCATATGCGTTTTTGTGTGCGATAAACAAACTTGTGTAACTTATCAATTTTATTTGATTAACTTATTCGACAATTTTCTATAAAACGGTTATAGATACCAATAGAAGAAGGTTATCCAAGCAAGTAAATCACACACAAACACTATACTAATTCGTGTAACAAGTGTGATATATTCCACGATGATGGTAGTAGTAGGGTGTATATGCACTTTAAATGAACATATGTTTCATATGTTACCACGTGTTAACACTATTTTATAAAAAATGAACACACCGTATGATGTTCTCTAACATAATAGGTTTTACATAGTAGACTATAACGTGTAAATATATACACAGTGTCCTATTTCAAATATTAGATTATTCAATTTTGATTTCTAAAAAGAAACACGTTCAATATTGATATTTTCTTAAACGTTCAGGAAAATCACAAATCCTCAAAAAAAAAAAAAGAAACAGATGGCTCTGAATTACCATTCAATTATTTCACGTTTTTTTTTCAGGTTTCCATATGACACAACTAGCCTTGTTTTTTTTATATATTTAAATATAAATTAAAAAAATTATATATAAAAAAAAAATACTAAAGTCACATTGTAGTCCTGAATTTTTCATGGAAAATATTTTATTTAAAAAAAAAAAAAAACAAAGTTGACCAATAGATCTAAGAAAAAAAAAAGAAAATACTAAAGTAACATAGTACATAGTCGTGAATTTTTCATGGAATACTTTCGATGCTATTTACGTTGCAAGAGCTGATGAATCACCCTGTATTTATAATATTTATACAATTCATAATTGATTTTATAATAAAGGACACTGTTTATATTATCCAACGAATATGATACTAAGATATATTATGCATTTGTTGCCTTAGAACCTCCGAGAACGTTTCCTCAGCAGGATGCAGCAGTAACAAATGGACCACTTCCACCATCTCCGCCGGCTTCTCAACCTCAACCTTACATACAAGTATGAAACATGGTTTTAGCAGGGGGTTGGTTTTGTTCAGTGGGAAAAGAGAGATAAGATATTAGGATAAATCAAAAGTTTCATGCATTTGAAATAGTACAATTTTCTTCATATACGAGGAGTATGAATATTTCAAATTATCAAATGTATATAAAAATAAGCTTGTTAAAGAAGAAGCTTTTTTTCTTTTTCGTATATTTCAGATACGAGGGGTAGAAGTTGGTATAGTTATACTGGTGTTGATTGTATGGGCTGGTGCTATAGCACTGTTCTTCAATCGTTGGGGTAAAATTCGCATGTTGTTGCCGTATCAACCGGATTACAAGGAACAATTGAAAGTTCCTGGTACCGGAGTTTGTACGACGACCAATACAGCGTATCCTCAACATTCCAGTCAACACACCTGTTCCCAGGTAACGCATTTTACTATCTTTTATTTTATCCAATTTATTTATTTTATATTCCTCTTTCTTTCTCTCTCAAATAATACAAATAATATTTTCGATCCTGGAAAGTTCTGTTCTGTTCGATAATATCATCCCCATTTTGTCTGTTCAAATGACTGGTTTTTTTTTGTTTTCTTTTACAATGATATTTGATTCAGTGAAATTCGTTACAATTTTGATTTATTTCAATTGACAAAACGAACAGAATTTTCCTGGTATATTTTAATATATATGAAATTTAGTAAACAATTGTTTTACAATTATAATTATAAAAAGTTACCTAAACCATAAGTTCGAATATTTTTTTATTTTTATTTTATTTTAAAATGATAACACCAAACTAATTCAATATAAGATAAATTGTTATTGACGAGTATACACGTCAGATTAATATTCCTAATGATCGATTCATTCATTTGTTCGTTGAATAAAGTAGATGATTAAAATTTAACGAATGAAATTATTTATCGATAGTAAACGTAAATGACGCTGCAATATTGAATCATTGTCAGATATATTAACGCAATTTACGATTGCAAATAATATTTGTGAATATAATTACATGCATAAAATTTCTAACGATAAAATAATAATAATAATCATCATCATCAAACGAGTAATAACATTTTCTTTCTTCTACATTTCAATATTGATCGATAAATTATTATTATTATTATAATTATCATTTTTCCATTAAGTTATGTTCAATTTCGAAACAACGTCATTGTCGTATTACACTCTCGGACGTGTAATTAAACGATGCAAAAAAAAAACAAAAAAAAAAGAAATTCTTCAAAGAATAGAAAGCTTCTCGTTTGGATTAAAGGGAAGGGGGGGGAGGTTTCTACCCCGTTATGGGGATGGGGGTGGAAAATAATTCCATTGTTGAAAAATGTCATGGTTTTTCTCTCTCTCTCTTTCTCTCTCGGTAATTTGAACAAACGTTTTATACAATTTTTCCTTTTTTGTTTACTTTTTTGTTTTTTTGTTTGTTCATTTAATTCAATACAAAATTATCGATAAAAATTGAGCGTGAAAAAAAATGACATGGAATCCTCGATAATTGTGTTCACGTATTTTAATTAAATGCAATTGTTTTTAACTGAAATGATAGATAAAAAAAAAGAAAATAAAATAAATATGAATGCAAATGATGCAATAATTGTTTTAAATCTTGTCACATGAATAATTCTATTTAACGAACAAAACCACTAATTTTGTTTTTATTAGAATTTGTTTAAATATTAGAGTGAACCAAAATTTCGTGCAATTTTACCAAAAAAAAAAAAAAAAAAAAAAAGAAAAAAGCAGTTCACATTTCAAAGTACAGTTTCAACGCAATAAAACTCTACGAACTTTTGGTTCAGTCAAATAATAATATGAATCGTACAATTAATAAACTATTGCGTAGAAAACATTTTAGTTGTATTTATTAATTAATTAAAAGGTTAAAAAATATGTGAGTTAAATACGGTGATTAGATTCGTCGTCAATAGATCGGGAAAAGATATTCGATTAAATTCAAATGGACACCCTTGGAGATGAGTTTATTCGTTTATTAGAAGAAAAATGAGATTTGGTGATACTCAAACTAAATACCCCAGGACCGTAATCAATGATAACCCGGTTTTCTTATTCTGATAGCGAATCATAATGAATTATTCAGCGACCTCAATTGCACAATACTCAGAAACCTTATAAAACTTTGAAGAGACTGTCCAACTCGGTCGGGGGAAAAACAGTAAAAATAGATGACAAATAGATCGCCTTGATAGAAACATATTAGATTGATTACAAAAAGATATCGTTAACAATTATCCTTTGACAATTTCTTGAAAAAAAAAAAAAAAGAAAAAAAAACCAATAACTTAATTTCAATTTAATTGAAAATACATTTATTACTCTTTCCATTTTTATAATTTGACACATCATAATTATTGAGTTTATTTATTAACACCTAACCTAACGTAATAATAAAAATATGTAATATACATAACTAATATAATTGTCATCGTCATTTATGACTTCTTGACAACATAATTGCTAATTTGTATAATCACATTTTCTTAAACTTCCTTATCCCTAGCAGCAAAAAGTTGAACCCAGTGTTTGTTTGAACGGACAGAACTTTTTGGCAGACCTAACCTAACTTAATAATTAAATAAAATATTACAATGTATACAAAATTACAAATATGTTGATTTTGAATGACTCTGCTTCAAGTTCCGTCAAAACAAACCATTCGTAAATTGAAATAATACAAAAAAAAACTATTAATTTAAATTCTAAAAGAATTGATGATTAAGAAAATTTGTTGCTGAGCTAAATTTCGGCTTAGAAATATTGTTTCTTTTTATTTAATATTATTCTACCTCTTATCGCATATATATTTCAGCGAGACAATCACGAATGAGTATCGCTTGAGGCAGTAAATAATAATTTATCCCATTAATTATCGAGAACTTAACGTCGAAGCAGCTTTTGCATGTGCTTCCAAGTTAGAATTATAGTTGAAAAGGGGACATTTTAATACTTACAGAAGATACATATGTATATCTATACCTTTTATAAATGAAGGTTCAATTTATATATTCTCTTAAACGTAACCCACAAAAGCGATACAAGCTTTATCTCCTTAATTATATTTCCATAAATTTGCATATATTTTTCTTCTCTCTTACTTCTTCTCCCCACTCCTTCATCCGAACCCCCCACCACCATCTTCTTATTCCTCCCCACCACCACCAGCATTCTCTCCTTCATGCATATCCCTATCGAGAAAGTGAATTTATAGAGAAAATATAAAATAGAAATATAAAAGTTACGTTAGTGTGAAAGAGTTTATAAAATTTTTGTACGTTTCTACTATTGCAATTTCTTTTTGAAACTTGAAAAAAGAATGTGTCGCTTTCGATTTTGCGTTAGGGACAACATGAATCATGCGTATCACACCTATATATATATATATATATATTTATATGTATTTTTTTTAAATTCCTCCCAACAAAACAAATCGAATCCTAAAAACAGGTTTTTTCAATTATGTTTTTCTTTTTTTCCTTCCTTCTTTCTCTGTTCGAGTAACAAAAAGAAAAAGAAAAAAAGAAATAGACAAAGATAATATGGCGTGAAATTAATTTAACGAGATGAAATAATGAAAATAATTAGCATTAATAGAATCTAATCTCTGTCTGTTTCCTCTCGCCTTCGAAATCGAACTTCTTCTTCTTCTTCTTCTTCTTCTTCTTTTGGATACGACATATCGATATCGTTCGACCCCTTCTTCTTCTTCTTCTTCGATGTTTCACGCGCCATGCAATCTACAATTTTCAACGGACTATTTTTTTTTTCGACGTACACGCATCCACACACACATATATATATACACTTATACTTACTCAATTATACTTATTTTCATATAAAAATTTACTATATATACGTACATTACACATACATAACCTATAACATAATTGAACTTACACACAAAACATACACACATATTATATTTTATATGCAAATTTGCTACGTATATTACACATACATAACCTATAACATAATTGGACTTGCACACTTCCAACATACATAAAACATTACGTAACACTATGTAACGTAACGCAACGCAACGCAACACAACGTAACGCGAAACGATCAAGATAATGACAACGTTGTCGGACATGATGATGCAGTGCGGGGGTGGAAGCTGCTGCGTCTTGGAACAGTGCTTTCAGTATCCTAGAAGAACAAGAGAACCTCGGGACTGTGGATGCCAATTTGCTCTTCTACATAGAGCGGATATCTCTGCTTGACCATCGGTACTTGTAATAACAAAACTAAGAACAAAAATAAACAAAAAAAAAAATAAGAACAATTATATACCAAAAGAATATCAATATCTTTCGTTATCTTTTTGTCCTTTTTTTTTTATTTCATTTTTCTTCAACCTATTATTATTATTATTATTATTATTATTATTATTATTAATATTAATATTGGTAGGATTCAATTTGCAAAAAAGCACAAAATATTTTTTTTTGCTTCTTTTCTTTTGATTAAGTTTTTGTTGTTGTTGTTGTTGTTGTTAATTATTTATCTATTTGTCTGTGTGTTATAAATCATCGTTCGTGTGTTTTTCACTCGTTTTTTGTGCAATTTTATTTTTTTTTCCTAACCTAAAAGTTCGTGTTACCTTTCTCGTTTCATTTCTTTTTTTGTTCTCTCCCCTTTTTCTTTATTTCTTTCTTTATTTCTTTTGACGTGTCAGCAAACACCTCGATTGCTTCTACTTTCTCACGAAAATATGAGAAAGTGCCTACTAATTGTCTCCGCCCTTTCTTTTTTTTTCTTTCTTTTTTTTTTCTTTTTTGTTTGCCACTTGCCTATTTTCTCTTTCTCTTTTCTCATTTTTTGTTTTTTTCGTTTCTAAACTTTCTTCCATTGACTTATCAATTAATAATCGGTATTAAACGACTCGTGGTTTTAAAGAAAAATAAAAAGTAAAATAAGAAAAATAATAATAAAAAAAAAAAACAAAAAAAAAGGAAATTAATAATAGGATGAGAAAGAAAAATCTTAGAGATAAATTAAAAGGCATGTTTTTCTTTTGACGCTACGCGTGTTTCCTTTTTCATTTTCTTTTTCTTTTTCTTTTTGTTTTACTCTTCGTTTCATTTAATTAACTATTTTTTTTTTTTAACGTTACGTAAAAAGAACGATCGATATTTCATTTAATCCTTCGCAAAGCTCGTACATTTTTTTCTGTTTTTTTTTTCTTTTCTTTCCATTAAATTTTCCATTTTTCTTTTGTCCATACTATTGTATTTTTATATACCAAGTTTTATTAATAATAATAATAATAATAATAATAATAAATCTTCACGAAGATCAATACTTTCCTTTGATTATTATTTTTCTCTACAGTTTGATTTTTTTCATTATAATTGTTTTTTTTTTATTTACAATTAAATAACAATGTTAAAATTAAAAAATTCACTGTGTTTCAATTTTTAATTTAAATATTTGGTCGCGAATTTGCACAAAAGGGAAATGTCATATAATCAACATAAAATACAATATAAAAAATTAAAATTTCTTTATCAAAATTATCAAACTCATTAGCAAAATTCGAGATTTGATTTTGTGAATGCAATATACACACACACATATATATATGTCTGCTATTGAAATGGTGGGAACGATGCCAAAAAAGTTTAGAAAATAATTCGTAATACAAGTTGGTGAATAAATTTACATGATAAAATCGTCCGATAAGACTGTGGTGATCACCCCGCGTGCTCGTTATCGTTAACATTTGAATATAATTATTTATGTATTATATTGTTTATATCATCTATATATATATAATAATATATATAATAAACCAAAGAGAAGAGAAAATATACACACACACAAGCGCGCGAGTGAGAGCATCATATACACACAAAAAGCAATCTTTGTCCGTTTGAATTTTCGCTTATGCTGATAACACCGGCTTATTTTTTAATGACGTCACGCTAAAATTCATCAACGATAGATGTTGTGGATTGCACATTGCTAATTTTAGATCATCGCACAAGGTGAATTATTATATCAGAAACAACCCCTTTACCACCCCGTATGTAGGAATACTCGGGGGTATTTGAATATATAAATACTTTGATGATGTCACGCTTCTAAGCACACACACACACACACACACACACACCTACATATGCATATTATATTTATGTATCTGTAAAGACACGCAGAGAAACAAAAAATTGCACCAACAAATTTGTGTGTTGCGCCGTGATTCCCCCACTCCCGTCTTCTTCCCCTTCCCCTTGTCCTCTTAATCGTTCAAATTTTTATCCAATCAACGAACGAAACGTTGCAGCTTTTTTTATACATGTTTTTCTATTCCAAGAACCACCAGTTTTCCAATCAAATACAAAATGTCATTTTGTTAGACCAAAAATCCCCTTAATGAATAAATAATTAAAAAAAATATAAGCATGACAAACATGAAAACGTTTTGTTCGTTCTATTTGAATTGAATAAATACAAAATCTAATCTAATTGAATTAATTGTAATGTAATGAAATGAACATTTGCAGCATCAGCACTGGTCGAGCCATCATGTGGACTCCTTGGACAGTGGCAGTGGTTTAGGTTGGCCAAGACCCACAAGACCACGTGTCAATAGTGCCATTGATGTCGCTGGCTTCCTATCACAGGTTTGTAATCCCATTTAAAATGATTCAATCTTAACTTATCCTCTTCTATTGACAATAAATCCGGATTTAAACGAGCTTCAAACCATTTCCAACTTTAATCTAACCCATTAGATCATTAATACTAATTTATTCAACTTTTTGTTATTTCATGTGATTATTTTTCATTTTTTTTTTATTGCTCACTTAAGAATTTATTATTCAGAGATTATCCAAATCCTCTAGGTTCTTGGTTAGCTTTCAATAGATGGCACTGTATTACAATTCAATTATTTCACGTTTTTTTTTTTTCAGGTTTCCATATGACACAACTAACCTTGCTTTTTATATTATTTTCGTGTATTATTATTTTATGTGTTTCATTTTAATTTTGGGATTATTTTGCACGTTATAATTTACTATAAAATTAGGTGCCTCCTGGCTACGAGTTATTGTGGTTTTGTTATAATACTTTGATTCAATATAATACTAAACTATTCGCTTATAATTTCCGAGAGTTGAAACAAAGTACAAAACAACATCAAATGTTTCATGTTGTATTTTATCGATCGATTTATTTCAGTATTGTATATTGCATGAATTATTTAGAAAATTGTAAATTAAAACAATTATTAATTTTAATTGAATCAAGCGATAATAACCGGTGTCCAAAAGGGGAAACACGTGATTTTTTCGAAATAAAAAAAAAAGGATCGATAAAGTACATTGTGTGTTGTTGTTTATTTTATTTGTTTGTTCTTTCTTTTACCCCTCTTGATTTTTATCTTGTTTTTTATCTTGATGATTATACGAAAAGATTACGATCTAAAGTTTCCAATGGGATAACGTTAAATGGATTATTCGATCTTATCAAAGGTTTAAGGGAAGAATTTTTCGATAAACTTCCATAAAAGTGTATTTGCAAAGAGACAACTAACAGTGTGTTTCTAATGGGACAGTTATTTAAATAAATGATAGATACGAAGGAGACCGCGTAGAAGGAATACCTCAAAAGTCGAACGTCAAAGTTCAAGGTAACTCACCCACTATTGAAGTAAAGTTCCTCCTCTTCGTCACAGTGTGATCGATACTTTGCCAGTTTAACTTGTTTTACAAACAAAACAAAAAAAATTAAATAAAAAACAAGTACAAACAACAAAGCAAAGAAAAGCAAAGCAAGGTTGACTTATTAACTTACTTTCGAGGTCATTCCAAATTTCTTTAAAATATTTAATAGAAAGAAAAAGGTTCATATTGGGTTCCTTTTATTTTGTTTTTGTGTTTTATTGTCTAAAGGAATTCCTACGACGACATGGGTCCACGTCAAAATTATGTCGAAAGGTTCGCAGTGCCGATAATTTGCCATTGGCTTCGGTCAATCGGCAAACTCATCAACGAAAAAGTTCCAGAAGCGAGGGAAACGAAGCTGATCGCGAATCTTTCTTGAAACCAAATCAAGAGGATCAAGAAAGATATGAAATTGCTAGTCCAAAAAGACAAGGTAGTCCTGAAAGTGGTTCAAAGGATTTAACCGAGACATCCTTGTTGGACTCCAATTATCCACAATCGTCTTCGAGGTAAATACATTTCTCTACATTTATCTAATCAACCTAAAATTAGGACACAAACTCATAAATGAAGATACTCAACTTGTTACATGTTTTACAAACGATTTACAGTGAATCATATTTTTTGATACCGTTTACCAGCAACAATAAAACCACTCGAAACTGTTAAAACCTAATAAATAATAAATATATTTACAGGGACTCGCCAGTACCACCTACAACATCGTTGGTAGCAAAACGATTCAGTGGGTGGCGAGTAGCAAGTAGTCACGATTACGTTAAATGTCCCATTCAACAACCAGCTTCTATGGACGAACGGTAAGAACAATCCCAAAATAATAATACTATCACATCCATCAATGGTTAGAAAAACAAAAGTCAAGATATATCAAAGCTTTTTTTATCTAGCAACAAAATTGTAATAAAAAAACACCAAAAGAAAAATAGGAAATACGAGTGAAGGGTGTCCAATCAATATTTTGTTTAAATAATCAATAAATTTCCATGGGGAAACAAAAAATCTTCCCAAAATCATATTTTATTTTGATTTCAATGCAAAGTCACAATCACAAAGTAGATCAACATTTGTTTGAAGTATACTTTGTGATGAGATTATTGCAACTACTTGAAAAATCGATTGAAAAGAGTTATATACTACAGGACACCGTATATATTAAAAGGAAGAAAGAAGAAAGGAAAAAAAGAAAATAAATATAAATTGCAGGTGTTATAGAAGATCGTACGAGCCAGATAGTGGTTTTATGTCTCGACATCATCATCATCGGCATCACCATCATCATCGTTTAGATGGTGAACATTATTCAAAGAGTTACGATTATTCAAAACGTACACCGGAATCTAGCATAGACGTTAAACACTTTGGATTACCGATTTTGAGCGTGAGCGAACCAAGCCCACCAGATGAGGATGGTAGGGTCGACGATTATTTGTAGAATTTGCTTGCCGAGGATTTCCTTAAGGAACTCCTCGTATGATACAAATAATTACCATATCCCTTTATATTTTTCATCTATTTGATCTATCTCTATCTCTATCTCTATAATATCTTCCTTTCTCCGTGTATTTTTCCTATATACATATACATATATATATATCTACCATAAGTGAGCAACCTGTTGTTAAAACAAACATCCGCATTAAACCACGCGAATAGAATTATCGATTCAAACTGATTCGCATTATCTATGATATTAATAAATCCATGCAATGTTTCATTTCATTCGAATTAAAACAATGCTAAATCCATGGATGCAATGTTTCATTTACAATCAAATTAATATTATAAATTATCAATATTGAAAAGAATTTAATTGGAATTAGAACAATGGTCAATTTCATCTATGTAATGTTGCATTTCACGCAGTACATTTTTACAATCAAAATAATATTATTAATTATCAATATTAAAAATAATTTGATTTAAATCAGAACAATGTTTCATTTTATGCAATAAGATTTGATTTAAATCAGAATAATGATAAATACATATCTATGATATTAATAAATCCATACAATGTTTCATTTCATTCGAATTAGAACAATGCTAAATCCATGGATGCAATGTTTCATTTACAATCAAATTAATATTATAAATTATCAATATTGAAATGAATTTAATTGGAATTAGAACAATGGTAAATTTCATCTATATAATGTTGCATTTCATGCAATACATTTTTACAATCAAAATAATATTATTAATTATCAATATTAAAAATAATTTCATTTCAATCAGAACAATGTTTCATTTTATGCAATAAGATTTGAATTTAAATCAGAATAATGATAAATACATCCATGCAATGTTACATTTCACGTTCAGTAGGTTTTCACAATGAAAATATAATAAATAATCAATATTTAAAGTAATTACATTTGATTATCGTATATTGGATGAATAATTGAAAAAAAAATATTATTTATCATATTGTGGATTAATAATCAGGTTGCTCAATAAACTCTCGTAACTTGTATCTACATATTATAATATATTTCTCTTGATTTATTCATTAATCCGAAGCACAATCAACTTAACGTTATTTAAGATTGAAAATGAATTATTGAATATACGTACAACAATTATTCTATGTACGGTATAAACAATTGATTTTCAATTAAAAAAATATCATTGTTAACGTTAAGTCGATTTATTTCTTCAATTAAAAAACATTCGCGTATGATTAGGAGAAAATATTCGAATGATAAATTTTGGCAAAGGTGTTTTTGTTTTCATCGTGGACAAATCAAATTTGAAATAGACAAAAATAATATGTTAATAGTAATTTATTTTGGTGTCCACGAGGGAAAAGAAAACACTCATAGTTCCATTTTTTTTTCTCGATAAGCAAACAAAATAAAAATAAAAATAGAATCGCACGACACAACGAGGACGAGCGTTCAAATCCCGTCGCTTTTATTTAACAAACAAACAAACAAACAAAAAAAAGAAAAGAAAAAATACGCAATTTATTCTTCGATAAAGAAAAAAAATAAAATAAAATAAGGAAACAGAGAATGCAGTTATTTGTGAGAGATAAAAATGAAAAAAAAGGGACCATGATCGGTCGAATCATAAACGTTACACGCATATTTACATGTAAACGTATATTTCCATACTACGTTGAACTATCGAGTGAATCTCATTGACAAAAATTGATGAATGAAAAGTATACAAGTAAAAGAAAAAAGACAACAAATTGTAGAAAAAATGAAGAAACATAGAAAAAAAAAACTATTAATTTATTTGATAATTAATTGAATTTGTTTTTATTAGCATCAAAGAAGTAGAAGGAGGAGATTAACAAAACATTTCTTTTAATCAACTTATGAAAATTTATAATCTGGGATAAATTTATAATCTATTTTGTTCTCTTTTTCTATTACTTTGTCAAATAAAATTAGTATAAACTTTAAGTTGAAAAGTAAACTCTCAAATAAATAATAATAATAATAATAATATCAAAAGCATCGATTAGAATAATAAATTCAAAGTTGGTCACTCGATTATTTGATAATATGCGTGTAATATGCGTGTAATATACGGTAAAATACTTTCTACACTTGTGTGTGTTGTGTACATATGAGGAAATACGAGGGAGGGAGGGTGGGAGGGAGGGATCGTTGCAAAATAACGAGAAACGTGTGCTAAAAGTTTCGTCGCTACTTTGTCCTTGAATTTCTCGATTGATAATCGATCACGTCACAACTTATCAGAATTTGTTATTACGTTGGTACGACGTTAGGATAACTATCGAACGCTATGGTGTATGTGTATGTATATGTGTATATGTTTGTATGCGAGGATGCTTGATTGAATGTGAGTGCGCATATATATACATAAATTGTTAATATTAACAATAATATCTTGTGTATATATATATGGGCATGAATATGCTTCAATTTATTTGTTTATTGCATTTTATCATTTTTCCACGCAACAACATTGTTTGACATGTGTCATGATAGTCAAAACTCAATGAAAGGGGGAAAAAAAAATAAAACTAGGATAGTACAATTGATTTCCTTTTTTTTAGCATACACAACAAAGTAAGCTGCCTTGGCACAATTTACAATACGCGTTTGTTGTGTGAACATTAACATACAATATATATATAAAGTGTTATATTACAAAACGTAAATTGATCAAATTTTGTAGAAATTTTTCTCAACGAAAGATTGAAAAAAAAAGAAAAAAAGAAAAAGAAATGGAGAAAGTAAACAAAAAACAAATATGTAATTACTTAAATCACTTGCGTATCGATTTCTTTATATAAAAAAAAAAATACAAACAAACAAAGCATTTTCGCGTAAGTGTGTTTAATCGTTTAAACGAGTCAATTACGTCCATATCCTTTGTATAGAATCGTAGAATTTAGAATTAGTTATATAGTTAATCAATTTCTGTATAATATCGTTAAATATACATATGGTAGTATAATATATATATATATATATATATACATGTACATTAGTAAAAATGAAATTGAAATAAGTAAAATGGTCCTATATAATTATAACTTTCTCCAAAGCTTTATATCTCATGAAAAGATTATGAAAAGTTTCTTCAAAATTAGTCAAATTTGTAATTTTATTTCAAAATCATTCTATAAATCTGAATATTAATTTTACAAAATACGTGATTATATATACTATTAAATATCGTGGGGACCAATGAAGAAAAACGGTTGAGAAACGTCCATTAATAAAACATCGATATTTTCATTGTAATTAAAAAAGAAGAAAGAAGAAGAAAGAAGAAAAACACACAACAAACGAAAGCTAAATAATTATAATATTAAAATAATTTTTAAATTGAACAATTAATTAGGTCCCCTTTTTTAAAGGATCTTTTTCAACATAACAATTGTAATATAATAATAATAATAATAATTATAATAATAATAATAATAATTAAAGTTTCTAAAGATTTTCTTTAATCTGATTGATTGATTTAAAAAAAAAAAAAAAGAAAAAAGAAAAAACAAAGTCAGTTATTTTGTGATTTATATTCTGACATGTTTTCGTTGTTGTTGCTGCACTAGCTAGTATATATAATAATAATAATAATATCGTATATAATATTGTATTTCACGTATATTGTATTTCACGTGTCCTCCTCTTGTTCAATGCATACGACGACATTGCATAGCATTTATAAAGTTAAATCGATAGTGTAACCTTAACTCGAATTACCGAGAGACTTCTCGTACACGTTGTTCTCGTTATTTCGCTCATTGATCCATCATAAAATAGATTAGATCGATAGATAGATAGATAGATGGATAGATGGATAGTTAGATAAATAGATTTTAAAATAACTCGAACGTTCTTTTGAACCATCGGTGTAATATTGAATAATAATTGTTCAACGACCAAATTAGAATATTTTTCTTCTAATATATTCATCCTTTGATCTATTTTATCTTCTCCTATAATAAAACACACAGTTACCTCATCAAAACTTCCTTTTAATAATTATACAGGATAATTCGTTAATATTTCACGCAATTAAATATCGTATTGTAAAAGAAGTTGAGAATCACTGACAACTTCGTTCGTTCATTCATTCATTCATTCATATCATATGCAATTTTCGATAATCGATATCATTGATCGTATTTCCAGCTGATCGGAAGGTTACGTTGAGATTCATTGATAACTTCATTCATTAAATTTCATTTAAAAAGTAAACTTCATTTATTTTCCCCCCTCCACATCGTAAGATCTTCGATAATCGATATTGATCGATGATGAGGGGTTATGTTCGATTCGCGCCTAAAAGTAACTCGTTTGAAATGAAAAACATCAAGTAGATAATTTTGATGTAACTTTTGACGAATCATCCTGTATATATATAATATATATATAATATATATATAATATATATAATAAATATATAAGTATAAGTATGTAAACGAAATGTATGTAAACACCCAGAACCAGCGGTACGTTTACCGCCTTATTGTTAGATGTAATTTTAAAAAGAGCGCTTACCTGCTATAATAATTGTTTATTAATAATACATTTAACCCTTTTGTTACAAAAATAAAATAAATACATTTTTATTTCAATTTTTATCCTACACACGTATCCTACGCACGATGTATGATTATGACCCACCCTTTATATGAGTCGTTAGTAACAAAAGGGTTAAACCTAAATTGTATAATTGTGTGTACGTATGTACATATCTCTGCAGAGTGTATGTATGTATGTGTTTGTATGTATGCTGCGTATGTATGTGAGTTCAACGATAATGCAACGATATTGAACGAAGGGGTTTTTTTTTTGTTTAATATTATTTATAATATATTTTTCATTGATAAATATATATATATCAATAAGTTGTTGAAAAAAAAACCTATCATCAAAAATCAAAAATATTAATTGTTATTTCATTTTCTTATTTATTATATGGACGGGTATGCGAATATGCATGTAATATATATATATATATGTCAATAGAGATGATTTTTGTGCAACGAAATTATAGTCATTTACATGAAGATAAAGATGATCAATAAGTTGTTTCATGAAAGATATTATGCATTTGTGTGCATTATCTTATAAAGTTTGTTACAAACAAGCAGTATGAAAAGTATTCCTCTTCAATGCAAATATGTATATTTACCGACCATCGGGATTAGGATCGTTAAAAAGACAAGAAAAGAAGATAATGAGAAAATAGAATTATAGCTTTAAGCAACGAGACCAAAATAAGTGTAACGATGAATTCTTATTCTCTTATATGGAAAGGCAATCCTTAAAGACAGTTGATTTAAGAGCGATTTTACAAAAAGATAAACCACAAACAAGAGAAAATAAATAATAATAATAGTAATAATAATAATAATAATACCTAATTTTATATTATTTTTTGTCTCTCCTGTATATAAATATATAAGTGTCACTAATTTAGAATTATTATAACAACAATATTGAACTATAAAATATATCGATGCTATATCAAACAGTCAATTCAAACAATTGTTCAATTATTCAATTATTACAATTATTTATGAATTTGTCCATTTATGTAAAAACGGTAAGTATGATCACTGCATAAATATGAAGAATGAAATGAAATAAAATGAAATGATTGGGACCATCAGTAGTTTGTTTTTTTTTTCATATTTTTTTTTTTTGTTTCGTTTAGAACATTAAATATACATTTTAATTAGTAAATTATTGATGATCTTTTATAATATATAGATTACTGTTAGAAATTACATTAATTAAATGTAGACTCTAATCGAAATTCTCTCACATGAGTTAATTGTTTAGTTTGTACCGGTTCATGATTTTGTACATACATTGAATTAACACGTTTTATCTCAAAACGTGTCACTTGTAATACATAACAACCGACAATGCCTAATTTATTTGATCTTATTTCGCATACCATTATTTGTAAAGTATCATATAAATTTGGACAAAATGTATCTTCTTATCTCGTTAGGTTTATATTTAATATAATTTATACTTTTTTTTCATTATTAATTAGTATAATATTGCATTAGAACATTTCTGATTGGATTTCTTTGACAATTTTTTTCTATCTGATAAGAAATACATAATACGCGTGCAAATTTACATAATACAGAGATCAAATATGTAAAAACGAGTATTGCTGTTAGTATAGATAAACAAGATCGTATTACACATAAATATTTACAAAACTGCATAATTTGCAGTTTTACAAAATTACAACTCATCCTTTTTTTTCTTTGTCAAGTATATTGCTATCGATACAAGTTAACTAGATTTCTCTATAGAAAATACAGAAATATAAATCCTACGTCTTGAAATATATCAAAAGCAAAATCTATTCTAATTATATCAATCATTTAAATATAGGAAATGATTACTTGAAAAAAAAAAGCAAGATATATTATTAAAAGCTAATAAAAAGTATATTTAAATGAAGCTAAAGTATAGATAATAACACATCGATATAACGTTTCTTTAACCCTTTCATTCAAACAACCACCAATATCCTTGTAAAGGACAGTAACATTAGTAGTGATTATCCTAACTGCGTATCTTGATTAACAATGGATTGTAATTCTGTAGAAATTAGTTATTGAGTATATCTGTTAATTTCATAAATGTATGTACCGTACAGTGAACTATGATCACGATTAACGTTACACACGATCATCCGTGTCAGAAAGAAAAGGTTAATAACGTCGATATTTCAATGAATACCTACTAAACGAATATTTACAAATTCCTTCATATACACAGTATAAATATATTGAGAATAAAAAACAAAAAAAAAGAATTTTGTTTATAATTCAGCCCACTATTCAAGCTTATAAGATACCTTAATTACTTCATTTATGGACAAGAAGTTGGTGTTCAATGTTTACCTAATTATATCATTTAAACGCATTTTATTCTTCGTGTACTTTTAAAATTGCACATATAAATCATGTTTCATTTTATACAATACATTTCTTCACAGCCTTCTTACGAAAGTTTAATGTGAGAGATAATTTGATACTGCACTTCTTGTACATATTCAGTTTATATCGATCAAAGTTTGTTAAGACTAAAGTCTAAAAAGATCTACACATGAAAAATAGTTCTATTTACACTATTCATGTGTTTATATATATATATATATATTCATATATACTTATCTTTCCAATCTTATTAGTATATATAAATATATGTGTATATATTTATATCTTACATTGTATATAGTGCTTGCAAAATTTTATATACATTAATAGAATGTACATAGCTACAATCAAAGACTGTTATCTATGTTATCTATGCATTGTGTTGTCCAAATGTTGCTCTGTTTTTTTTTTTTTTTATTATATATGATTTATATGTGCAACTTTCATCGATTGCTATATATCTTGTTTGTCATCTTCTTCATTAGCTGCATGATTATAATCGTTACTAACATTGCACGACGACAAATTCAAATTAGTATCATCAAATTTATTATCCGAAAAATTATCAATGATAGACTTGGAACCACAATCGCTAATTTCTAAACGTGCATCTATCGACTGACATTGAGATTGTTCGTTTTCCAAATTATTTTGAGAATCTGTATCGCAGAAAGATATGTTATCACTAGCTTTGATATTAGAAATACTGGAACATCCATCAGAAGCATTTACATTGTTAGAGTTTTCTAATTTTTTCTCTAACTCAGCCCACGGATCTTCGAATACAGACTCCATATCGATAAAATCGGATATATCTACTTGGTTATGATCATCTTTGTTCATATTCTGTAACGCAAAGTACAATGTAGGAGAATCAATTGGAAATTTGAGAAAGAAATAATCAATGATAAGAAAGAAATCTAATTATAAAAGATATTATATATATATATAATATTAACACATTAACAATACATACCTTATTATGTCTTCGATGTGCATAACCAGAATTCTTATAAACAGGAGGACTATATTTCAAATATGGGTCTGTGCACGAAAAGATGTTAGGTTTATTATTATAAGAAAACCTATTATTACCCGGATTGAAATGATTTCGACGAAACTTCGAAACGTGTTTATTATTAGTGTATTGTTTTTTTCCAATTGGCGTACTATTATTTAACGGAATAAAGCCGTTATCACTTTGATACATTTCGCCACTATTATTGAAAGAATAATAACCGCGTTTATAATCAACATTTGAACAATTAGTATTTCTCGTATCACCATAAGATTTCCACTGATGATCATTCTGTCTTCTACTACCGCCCGGCATACTTAATGGTGATTTCTTCATTGTTTTTTATTTTAATACACTACACTTTTATTAGATTAATTCAACAAGATATTTACAAGCCAAACTAACGAGTACTTCCAAACGACGCCATCTTAGCTTTTTATTCGCTAGTGACACTAAATTAAACGCCTATGAACGCAAACGTGAGATCTTACTTCTGATTGGTTGATGCATTTTACAACGAGCCAATCACAATTCGATTTCTCGACTAATCATATCTCATGCTCAAATGTTTACCTTTGTACTTTAATTAGAATAAATATTTGTAATGTCATGTTTGATATACATTTTAGGTATGCGAGTACGTATGTTTGTTTTAAGAAAAAGATAAAATTCTGTAACATTTTTAATAATTATTTCTTTTTTTTTGTTATTAAATTTCCTACACTTTTTAAAAATGTTTTCCTACAATTACTAACATTTGTTTATAGTGATTTCCCCTGAATTTTTTTTGAATGCTGTTACGTATAATACTTTATTTGTGATTATCTTTAACTTTAGACATTTAATTACTATGACAGATTATAACAATAAGAAAAAGAAATTATAATTAATTATTAACAGGTTTTTATATTTATACTTTTTTATAAATATTCAAAAAACATGATTTATTTGTATAATTTATGTTAATAATTAATCTGAAATTTTAGAATTGTTCTTGTTATATTTTTATCAAATAAAATATTATACAATCAGAAATGCAGAAGATTGTTTCTTTTTCGTTAGTAAGTATTTAATTTGATAACATTGATAGAGTTAAAAAATTATATTAATAATTTTAATTTCAATTATAGATGTACAGCAAAATTTGTAATACTATTTCCAAGATGTCTCGTGCACAAATAACAACACTAAAGTTAAATAAACAAGAACTTCCTAAACAACCAGTTCCAGATTTAAAATTAACTGCGAAAAGATATTTAAAGTATGAACGTATTAAGATATATCAAAACAATATTTACAATCTAATAATCTAATTATTATTTTAGATCTGTAGAACCATTACTGAATGAAAATGAATACTGTAATACTAAAAGAATCGTTGAGGAATTTATTTCAGAAAATGGTTGTGGTTCTTCACTACATCAAAAATTATTGAAAAGATATGATAATACTGATAATTGGGTAAGAAGTAAAGATTTGATTTTCTTCCATGTTAAAAATAATCTAATCATTTTGAAGATTCTTTTATTTATCTGCAGATGAGTGCTTGGTGGTTAAATACAGCATATTTAGGTTATCGAGCTCCTGTTATAGTTAATTCCAGTCCTGGTACCGTTGGTCCACCTTTAAAGTTTAATCGTAAAGAAGACATGTATATAACTGCTGCACATCTTATCAAAGCAGTTTGTGATTATAACGATATGGTAAAAAGGTAAGTTACATATAATAATTACTTTATAAAATTATAAAACTAATCCACAATTAAATCATTTTCCTTTAAGTGGAAAAATGAAACAAGAAATGATTCGCAATGAACCGCTGGATATGCAACAATATGGAATGATCTTAGGAACGCATCGTCGACCTGCTCCAAAGTGTGATCAACTAATACACACCGATGATGCAAAACATATTATAATAATGTGTAATAATAATGTAAGGTACATTTAATATATTTATATTTTATAGAACATTTTTCAACATATTAGCATTAGGTATTTGGTTATTTATTTTTATAGTTTTTTAAACTCGATGTTATTAAAAATTCGTGTACTTTAAATGAAAATGAAATTGGTGAAGCGATCAAAGATATTGTCAGTCGTTCCCAGACAAAAGGGAAACCTGTAGGAATTTTAACAGGAAATGATAGGGATACGTGGGCAGAAAATCACTGTTTACTTAAGGGTATTTACGTTCTTTTCATTTATTATGATTTCATATTTGTTTTTCAAATATATTTATGAATATCTGATGACATCAATTTATTTTTAATCCTTATTTAAGTACAACTTTTGAGTTATCCATTAAAACATCTTATCATTTTTAGAAAAGGGACATAATGAAAAAATAATCAAGGAAATTGAACAATCAATGTTCATATTATGTCTGGATAAAGAAATACCTAAAGAATCTTATCAAGACAAAAATAATGCTTCTGTTAGAGCTTTACAATCCTTAACTGGTTCTAATAGCGATTTAAATGCAGGGAATAGATGGCACGATAAAACTGTACAGGTAATGTTAAACATTTACAAACAATTATACTTGTTTTTGATCAAACTAATTAGCCACAATTATTTTCTACAGTTTATAATTTCTCCCGATGGTTTCATTGGATTAGAATATGAACATAGTCCATGCGAAGGTGTTCCTGTTGCTGTATTACATGACCATATTATCAAATATATGTAAATATAATACAATGAATATTACAGTAACGTAAAAACAAATTTATAGATATTTATTATCTTGTTATTAGCACATCCAAATTAAATGATGCAAGATGTAACCGCGTCAACACATACCCAAGAGCAGAATGTTTAAAATTTGAAACTAATGACGAAATAGATTGTGCTATTAAAAATGCTGCTTGTGTTGTAGATAAGTATGTGTGTCACAATTTTTATATATGAAACTATATAATTTTAATTAAATAACATATTTTTAAATATTATTATTTACAGTTTATCTAAAGATATTGACATGGAGTGTTTTACATTTAACGAATTTGGGAAAAATGAGATTAAAAAATGTAAATTAAGTCCAGACAGTTTCATACAAATTGCAATGCAAGTTACTTATTATAAACTTCACAATAAACCACCGGCTCATTATGAAAGTGCTGGATTAAGAAGATTTCAAAATGCAAGAACGGAATGTATCAGATCAACGAGTACTGAATCTGTTTCATTTGCAAAAGCTTTTAATGATAATAAATGTAGGGATGAAAAGCAATTGAAAGAAATGATGCTTAAAGCTGTAGATGCGCATAAGAAATTAGTATCCGAGGTTATTATAAACATTGCATAGTAGTTGTATGAAATGAAAGGTTTATAAATGCTAAATCTGTTTTTCTTTTTAGGCTACATTAGGACAAGGAGTAGATAGACATTTGTATGGTTTAAAAATGATAGCTCTTACCGAATCATTGCAACTTCCAGAATTGTATAAAGATGTTGCATATACCAGAAGCACATATTTTAATTTAACATCAAGTCAAGTAAGAAATAAACATAATTATTTAACTTGTTCTATATTTTGATATTGAAATATTGTCTCATTAACAGGTACCTTACAAATCATCATCATTTATGTGTTATGGCCCAGTCGTACCGGATGGTTATGGTTGTTGTTATAATCCTAGATCGGATGATATTCTCTTTGCGTGTTCTTCTTTTAATTCTTGTAAAGAAACGAATACAAAAGAATTTGCTGAAACTTTAAGACAAGCTTTATGCAGAATGAGAAATTTATCTCTTGTTTGATCAATCATATTTGTATATTATATATCGTTGTAACAATTTATATTAAAACAATAAAATTATCTATTTCATTATAACACGAACAAAAATATGATATCTATTTAATTTTACAATTAATCAAATTACACATTCAAACACATTCGATTCGATATTTATCGAGTATCAACAAATCGATGTTTCCAATTGATTGTCTATTTTTCACTTTAATCGATTAGCTTTCACTATTTCGATTGACAAAACTAATCGAAAATCGATAATTTAAGATAAATAAATAAATAGTTATTTTGTATATGAATTAATTATTATAAATTTTTAATTAAAAAAAAAAAAAAGAAAAAATGACCAAATATTTTTTCACTTATTAACAAGGAATACAATTTCCAATTTTAAAGCATTTATTTACTTCTGCATTTATATCCTGTAAAATGAATCGCTGTGTCAGCATTTTGTATCCATTTTTTTTATACATAAGTGATAGGAGATTAAGAAACGGAAATAATGTAGTTTGAAGCTACAATAATCATCAGTTGGTAATTACCAAAAGTTATCGTTTAGAATGATAGATAGAAAGTCGAGACAAAAGATTTTATAAATTTGTTCAATCACATAACCATTCAACGTTTCGTTCACGAGGTATTTATATTTTTTTTTTCTTGATATTATTATATATTTAAATATATAACGTAAATAAAAAATATTAATATTATATTTTTGTGTGTGTAGGTTTATGGAAATATTATTTAAAAGATGGATTTAGTTAATATGTCCAATTGTTATATTCATGTTGAATAATATAATTTTCCTATGAGGAATAACCGATTTGTGAAGTTTGATAAATATTTAATGACAAGTGTTAAAGTTGTTTATTACAACATTGTATCTTGTTGAGTTTGAAAAGAAAAGAAAAGAAAAGAAAAAAAAGTATCAAGAAATTTTAAATAATATTATATATAATTATGCAAGAAGCATAGTATTTTTTTATGAATAGTTAATATTTATTATTATTATTAATATTTTTCAAATAGTTCTCCAACAAGAGAAACATATTTTTATATATATATATATTTTATTTTAAATAGTTAATTAATCGTTATAGTAATATTTTAAAGGTTGTTATTTTTTCTTCCATTATAAATCATGGCTAAAACACCTATAAGTATTTTACAAGAATTTGGAATGAAACAAGGTTATTTACCTGAATATACATTACTTTCTGAACGAATTGTTAATCATTTAAGTGTATTTAATTATCAAGTGAAATACAAAGATTTATTAGCTTTAGGTAAAGCATATAATAAAAAACAAGCTAGACATAATGCTGCTGAAAATATGTTAGCATTGATCAAAGATTTAACAATTAATGATGTTCCTAAAGATATAGTGTCAATGGAAGAAAATATTTGTCAAACAAAACAGATAATACCATTGAAAGAAAATCTTCCTCAGACAAAACAGATAATACCATTGGAAGAAAATATTTCCAAGACTAAACAGATATTGCAATATGAAGAAATTTCTTCTAAATTAGATTCGTGGAAAGTTAATTCAAAACCTGAAGATACTACAAATTACATTGGCAAATTACAAGTATTATTTATTTCAATTATTATTATTTAATTTTGCAAATTTTAATTACTAATATACAACTTTAATATACAACATATTTTCTTGACTTTCTTTTCAGGAATACTGCTTGATAAATAATTTAATACATCCAGAATACGTGGTTAATGATGTAAGTGGAAAGCCACATTTACAAAAGTTTACAATGGCCTGTAAATTGGGAGCAATAGTTGAAGAAGCGACATCGACTACAAAAAAACAAGCGAAACAATTAGCAGCTAAACAATTATTAAATCGACTTGGAAATTCAAATGCATTGATTTTAGTTGATAGATGTGATAAAAAGGCTAAAGACAAATCTGTTAACGAAAATAATGATGATAATGATGATGATGATATTCTAACTAAATCTGGCATAAGATTACTTAAACTTAATTCTTACGTTCCTGATAATGACATTAAAGAAAAATATAGAGAATTGACTAATAAAAATTGTATTAACGATAAAAATGTGGACAAAACGCAAGCTATTAAAAATTATCATTATTACATTAAAGAAATTATCCGCAGCAATATTAGTGGCGATAATAAGGACGAACAAATAGACAAAGTATATCATAATATAAAAAGATTTAAAGAAAGTTTATCAAATGTAATAAATGATAATAATATAGAACAATTACCATTTGATAATATTTTAAAATATATCAAAGAAGTATTGAAATTAAATATAGAAAAAAAGACTATGACTTGTAAAGATCCATTGCTAAAAGCAATTGCTTATAAAATTACTGCACCTATACCTGTTATACAATTTGGTATTAATAAGAATTTGGAAGTCGCAGAAGCTCATGCTTTACATAATATTCTTGACACAATAATGATTTATTTACGCTAAAATTAAATTACATTAAGAAAATACTGACGAAAAAGTGCCTATCTTTTAGTTAAATATTCCAAATAATTCCAAATGTAAATATATATATTTTTTTTAATATAATGTGATTATATGTTTATATATATTTTATATTGAATATTGAATAAAAAAATCAAATGTTGAGAAATTTATAAATTATTATTTTTAAACTGTTATCTATATACATGTATAAATATATATAAGCAAAAGAGAGTTGAATGTTCGATAAGGTTATGAAAGGTTATGAATTTATATTGTGGTTAGGTTTACACGTGTTTTAGTAACTGTTCTCTAACTTTAATTTAAAATATTACGTTAATGTAAATATTTTTGTTTTTCAACAAGAATAAATAGTTAATGAATAATAATTAGTAATATACAGATATAGCTAAATATATCAATAATATATATATATATATATGCTAGTATATATAGATATATAAATATACATGTATGATTTTTGGTGCAAGTTACAGTGTGCATAATGTGTCTTATATTATCTACATCTTTATTAATTATTTGAAGAGTGAATCTTAAAAATAAACTAATTAAAGGATTTTATGATCTTATCATTGTTTTGATATCATAAGAAAAAATATTCAGTGTTTTATAAAATTTCTGAAAACAAGATAAACTATAATTCTAACCTATAAATAAGTATTAAAATAATAGTGAAATAATGCAATTTAGTGTGAAACAATTATGTGTGAGATTAATGTCTCATACAAAAGTCTTAGAACCATTTACTACTAATTTAACAATGAAATGTAATTATGGTAGATGGGCGCATCGTAAACCAATAGCTATAGTTAATGAAAGTGAATTGTACAACGACGTTGATGAAAATAATGTAGATAAATTAAAAGTCGAAAAAGAGAAGAACAATGAAAGGACTAGAAACATAAAATTACAAAATACATTTTCTCAAAATAAAAACAATTTGTCAAATGCTATAATTAATAAGACAATAAAATCAAATGACAATAAAACAAACGTCAACGAATTGAGTAAACGTGTTACAAGTTTAAAAGAAAATGATCATATTATTATGTAAGTATATAATATTTTATTAATTAGAAATAATATTAATCAAATGTATTATTTAGATCTTTAATGATGAGTGTAAAGTCACGTAAGATGCGAGAAAGGAGCAATCTGATGTGTATGGAAGGCAACAGATTAATCAAAGATGCAATTGAAGCTGGACACAAACCAGAAACTATTATTTTTTCAAGATTATCTGATATCGAAGATTTGCCTTTGCATAATGAAGTCAAATTATACAAGATTCCATACAAGGCGATACAATTATGGAGTAATTTAACTACTTCACCAGGAATTTTGGGTAAGAGTATAAAATTGTTTAATACAACATTGTATATATATAATATTATTTGTTAAGAAATTTCATTGTGTTTTATTTTTCATTGTTAAGGTATCTTTCCAATTCCCAAAGTAGAAAATACAGAACCCTCACCTAATGCTTTACCTCTCACAATCATCTGCGACAATATTAGGGATCCAGGAAATTTAGGTTCTGTAGTTCGTGTAGCTGCTGGAGTTGGATGCGAGAAAATGATTTTATTAAAAGGTATCTTTTGATATTACACTTAAAGAGAAAAGGAATACAATTTCAAGTATATTTTTTCAGGATGTGCGGATTTATGGGATACCAAAGTATTGCGAAGTGCAGCAGGTGCACATTTTCGAGTACCAATATACACTTCTGTTACCGACGACCTCTCATCGTTCATATGCGATGGAATGAATGTTTTTGTCACGGATAACAATTCAATTAATAATGAATTACTTTTCGATGACTTCAATTCACAAACTAAATATTCCGTTTCTAAAATTTATGAAAGTTCAAATTTTAAGAATATAGACTTTCCAGAATCCATTGAAAATCTGGAATACTCAAAATTGAAGAAACTTATAAGGAACTCGCAATCTCGATTACCAATTATTCCATATTATGCCGTTGATTATTGCACAAATGAAATTGTAATAGTAGTGAGTGGCGAGACGGAAGGATTAAGTCTGGAAACGGTTAAACTTTTGTGGGAAAAACGTGCTGTACGTTTAAATGTACCTTTATTAAATAATGTAGAAAGTTTAAATATTAGTACGGCACTTGGAATAATAGCGTTTGAAATTCAACGACAGATTGTATTTAAACAAAAAGAATAAAATAATTGATATTAAAATCAGTACGTATAATAATTGTATGGCTAAAAAGAAAACATAATAGGATAAAATGTATTTTATTTTACTCAAGTTGTGTTATATATATATACTAGCTACGCGTTTGCTGTAGCCCAGTCTGATTAAATAGGAAAGAAAAAAAGAGAAAGTTTCTAAAATGTTACACCTTCCTTGTCCCAGACGAACTCGATTTCTGTCCTCCTGGCCCTGCATGGGAACCTCAATCTTTCCCTAGATGAAAGATGTTAAATATTAAAAATATTTCATTAAATGGAAATGAACATAAATATTGATAAATCAGACTGAGCCAAATTATGACGTTGTATAGATGAAGATTAGTATTTAGAATATTAGAACATATTACTTATATTCAAATATCCCGCGAAAATATATTTGCATATGTTTAAATGTGCCGCGCATTCACCAAATCTATAGTCAACAGATGACGCTGGACTTACCTGTATCACAATTATTTTTAAAAAATTAATTAATTATTTTATAAATAAATTAATGTAATAAAAACATATCTGTATGCGAATACAAGGTTATGTCAAAATTTCAAAACAATCGATAAAGTACTTTTAAAGATTTTCTTAAAACATTGAAATACCTTATAAGTTTCTTTCAATTTACGCGGCAAATTGATATTTCCCTATAAACATGCGCAAAACCCCAAACGCGGTATCCTAGCATATTCTAGTAATGTTTCTAGATCTAGGAAAAAGTTATGTTGACATTTTTATGGGGAGTTTTTAACCCTTTCTCTTCGGCCATCAATATGCATATGATATCGTTAGTTGAGTTGAGTCATACGACAGGCTGCGGTGCGGTGTTAGGGGGGTAGAGGTAGGATTTTTTTTTGGTGAGAAGGACAAGCCGAGAGCCATTCCTTCTTTCCGTCCTTTGTGCATTCATCCTATCGCGAAAACGTGGGGTGCGCGCGCATATTCCGTGTGCATCGCGTGCTGCGTGCAGATCGTGTGGTATGAAAGAGCTAACAACCTTTAGGATAGAAGGAGATAGGGAAAAGGAAAGAACTAAATTGTGAAAAAAAGATAGAAAGAAACGAAAGAAGAACGCGGGGTGGTGTACGTGTGATCCAACTCGTTGCATATCCGTCGTCGATCGTTCTTTAACGAGTCAATCGCTTAGAAATATTATCTGAATTGCCAACTGTATTCGATTACGATAATATCATCAGCTACGATATCTTGTCAAGGAAAGGGACTCAAATTTAACAAAGGTACAAGGAAATTTCTCATTGGAAAACGAAAGAAAAATGTGGGCCGGCGAAGATCAAACGCAACGTTATAAAACCAGGTTAGTCATTTTAACCTTATTATTATTATTATTATTCATTTGACGTTGCATTTCATTGCATTTATTATCTCCCAATTGATCATTGTGCGTTTATTTCTTTTTTATTTACCAAGGTTACCGCACGTTTTTATCTCTTATCACATTTCTAACCTTACTTTTATTTCTTTTTTTTTTCTTCCTGTCTACCCTCCCCTTTCCATAATGGCCGCACTTTGTCGCGAGTGAAACGAATTTTTCTCGCAATTTGTGACACATTTTGTTCCCTCCCCTGCATTTATTATTTATCGTTTTCGTTTGCGTGTTGAAGAAAACACCGGCGATATGTTTCCCCTCTTTTATGTGCATAAAATGCACTTTCCATTCGCGCACGTTATTTTTACCGGCGTTTTGAACCAAAGGACAACGAGAAAGAATCCGTGGAAGGGATTTATATATATATATGTTTTTAGTCATCAAAGTGAATCTGTGTATTTTGGTGTAGAATAACATTATGAATGTTTCCATTTTTTACATCGACAAGTGTCATCGGTAATTAAAGTGATGCATCATGACAAACTGTTGCATAATGAGTACATTAAAGGAACAGTTTTTGTTTTATGAGTAAGTTATGTTTTGTATGATAATTCCATTTTCTTTTCCACCTTTGCATTATTATTTCTGCAATCAGATTAATACAGTAAGTTGCAATTTTCTTATTTTGTTAGGTTGAAGAAGAAATCATCAACTTAAAATCAAGTGGCATCAAAAGTTGTTGATACAACTATACAACGTATCCAATTTTTGCATAACAATTCTACTCTTCTACAAATGAAAAGAGTATGAAGATCTCTATGGTAGTAATAATTATAGAATTTATTTTTTTGTTAATCTAATATAGAACGACATATTGATTTATATTTCATTTGATTATAGTTTTCATCTAACCGATGTGAATCTGCTGAATCTTGTCATCCTCTTGTAAGAAGGCTGTAATAACGAAGATATATATATATATATGTTTCTTATTTTCATAATAACATTATCTTATTGCGTAAAGAGACATCGGAATAAAAAGAAGATTGTAAGGATGACACAAGAAAGAAAATATCTGAAAAGGAAAAGAATAAAATTGGAAAATGGTTAAACCGATGGAGCATTGTTTGTCTGATGAACAGGTAATAGAATTCCAAAGCAGTACAATAAATAAACACAAGAGCACATTTAACATTGTACATATTTACATTTTACATCTTGCTCTTTGTTGCACTTCATTTGGTGTTCTATGCAATGCAAGAGATCAATCCTAATAAGATTTGATTTCATTCATCATCAAACATCATCGTGTTAACATAATAACATTGTAATTTGAATGAAGCTCGTTTGTTGTATATTTTCAAATAATATTATGCGTCTAATTTTGTTAAATATTTGATTTATCGCATTTCTTTTCTTTATATTTGAAAATGAATGAGATAAAAAGAAAATACTTGTTGGAGTATTATCATAAAACGGAATCGCATTATCAATGTCGGGAGATAAGAGATACGTGTGATTCATACTTGGCAAATAAAAAATATTTCGTCAGAATGGTTGTGCGAGCTTAGGTTCGCTCATTCGAGGGATACTATGAATGTATTGGGACGTAGAGACGAGATAGCAAGTAAGCAAGCAAGCAAGCAAGCAAACGTGAATCATACAAACACACTGTTCGTTGCGGAGCAGAACGGTGAACGTACTATGATGTTCAAAGTCAGACTGTGTGCTACTTAGAGATAGTGTCGAGTGATTGCGGTTACAGCACAACCTATCTCATAGCAGGTTGCTACACACAACATCTCTTCATTTCACGCTCCTTCCTGTTCCGCAATTCATCTAACGAGCGCCATGTGGCTACACATACCTCATGATTTTCCTCTTTCCTCTCTACCTACAGAATCTAAAGTTTCTTTTCTACATTTATGACCAAAATTATGCGAACATCATTCTCGTGATCATAAGTTAGATTGTCTTTTCAAATAACACGGTCATTATAATACACAATTGTCAAAGTTCTTTTCATAAGAATATCTATGTAAATTATTTTTCATATTTTTTTCTTTTTTTTTTCTTTTTTTTTACACCATCCATGTAATCCGCTCGTGTATACTTTCTTTTATTCGTGTTCGATTATTCGTACAAGTCAAAGGAAAAGTTTTCATAGGAATAGATTTCACCGTTGACGATGGTATGGAAAGAAAATAAAAAGAAAAATCAGAGGAGGAGCGAAAGTAAATACGACATCCTCGAGGATTTCGTGACACTCCTCCTACTGACTTTCTTTGCATGTGCATCGACACGCTCGATAGGTTCCTTTCTTCTGTACTTTATTCCGTTTATAAATACTGTAACTTCTTAATGAAACGTTTCCGGAACGTGTATTATTATACTCCCTTATCGAACTTTCCAAATGAGATTTCAATATTGTGTTATGCGAATAAATCAAAATAAAGGTAGATTTAGGGTAGTAATAAAATATCAATTATGTTATCACTTTCTCTTGAAAGGATAATTATTTCACTTTGTTTGAGAATAGAGGTGATTCAAAAGCTTTTGTGTGGGTAGACCTTTAAATTTCGAATGAACTTTGAAACAAAGGAATATCTTAAAGAAAGAAGGACAAGTAACTTGTTGAAAATGTTTTAAATGAATTCCACAAGTGTGTTCTAGAAAAGAGAAGCACCGAGTCAAATAGAAATTTAGTGTAGTTTTGTTTGAAAATCTTCTTTGATAATTTGTGCATTAACCATGACCACCACTCGTTCGACATTGCTGCATGCAAGTGGCACAAACCAACTTAAGTTCATTGTCCTTTTATACCTGTAATTAAACATTTTTTTTTCTTTCTATTATTTCGATGATTATTATTTGAACTTTGAGAATCATCAACCGACTAATCGAATTCCCGTTTAACCATAATAAAATATATATGGTATGTAATTAGTTTGATTTCCTTGATTTGTGATCAAAGTTAAACGTTTGATATATCGAGAATATTATCTCTGATCGAATGTCGAGCGTCCGTTAATGTCAATCATGCCTCGATTGACATTGACAGACCAACCATTCTTTATTGTAACGCAGTTTAACGATTCGCTCTATTGAAGCATAACGAAGGCTATCTTTGATCGGTTCTTCCTGGTGGTCTTACGAGAAATATTTACCAACTATCATCATCATCATCATCATCATCATCGTCATCATCATCATTGATCTTTTGCGTCTTTATTTTGTATTTTTTGATAATCATCAACCAATTTTTGGTTTATATACCTAAACTCATAGATAATCAAATATTCAACTTACTGTAAATTACATTTATAATAAATGTACACATTAATTAGGTGTAAAACATTATAATAACCATCGTAAAAATAGAAAAATAAAAAATTAGGGTCTCTTTTTCTCGTGTTCTATTACGAGCTTGACTCTAATGTTAGCTCATGGTATTTTAGTTTTGTGGTTACTTTGGTGTTCTTCTTCCTTTTACCTCGGTTATGTGTTGCTACGAACGTTTGCTGTTGCTGCTGCTGCTGCTGCTCACTCTGTGTGTAAACCGCTGCACGTCCGTTCGAAACGGAAATCATGTGTAGAACCGCATTTCGGTACCGTTCTTCGCGAACAAGAACAACTTTAATGCTCATTACGAATGTGATCCTTGTGGTTTTTTCTATTTTTTCGAATAACATAAGTTTAACGAACGTATCTATCCATCATATTTCACGATACAAATTTCGTAGAATCTAACAAGCATTGCAAATGAAATCAAACGCACGGTTATATCAAATTTTGTATCGTTGAGAAAAATGGCGGAAAAGAAAAGAGAAGAAAATTGTGAAGCTTTTTTTTCTTTTTATTTGCTAACTAGGATTCAATATAAATCTAAAATTATAATAACACACAAAAGTAATACAACAAATTAGAATGGAATATATAAAATAATAATACATGAAAAAATATAAAAAGCAAGGGATTAGTTGTGTGTTATATAAAAACCTGAAAAAAAACGTGAAATGATTGAGATTGTAATACAGTGCCATCTATCGAAAAATTACAATACTACTTAAAGACTTACATAACTTCAAAATAATAAATTAGCAATAAAAAATTGGTTCAAGTAGTTTCGAAGTTAATTGGAAACTAACAATGTGTGACACTAAATTTTGATTAGATACTTTAAACATTGTAAATACAATGTTAGTCAAGTTAATGTTTTGAATGTACGATTAACAAAATGGTAAGAACGTAAGATCTCCATTAAGTGTCCCATTGGTTAGTGCCCCAACGACACTAAAAACAACTTGCACACTAAGCAAATCGTTCGAGCTTGAATCCTTGCTTGAGAGAGAAAGAGAAAAAGATATCCGTGGGACTTTGAAGTCGTAGTCAAGGATAAGAAGGTATACATTCTCTTTTTGTTCAAAGAAACTATCCGTAGATAATAAAACATTTAAATAATTTATAGTTTGACCTTCCGGTTGAAAATCATTTTTTTTTTTAAACACGTTAAACATTCTAGTCTATCATTGAATAATAAAAAAAAATGAGAAGCAACCGGTATGTCCTTATTTTCTTAAATTAACGTGGTCAGAAGAGGATGAGACAAACACACACACACACACACACACACACACACACACACACACACATACATTTATACACAGTTGGAGGCTGTGAAAATGAATTGGGAAAGGAGTTGGGAAAAAGAAAATGAAGAGAGAAATCCTTTTGTGGAACGTGAGAGCAAAGTTATTTCATGGCGCCAAGGGAAGACAACGGAAGTAAGTGGCCGTCATACGAGAAGGAACGAACGAACACACAGGTTCTTCCCCTCTTACCTCGAGAAAAGGTGTTGCCGAGGATTATCAAAGTGGTGGTAGTAACGGAAGGTTGGCCTTCGTTGAGCCCATCACCATACACACTGTCTGTATACACACTGTAGCTGGGTTGCACTCTACCGAAACCAACAAACCAGACTTACTGCTTCGTGCATTCATTTTCTGGACGTAGGATTTGCTACACACATATATATATATATATATATATAAAGTTGGCTTTTACTTTTAGCCTGAATAGTTTTCTTATCAAATATGCCACGCAATTTTTAATATTTAACAAAACTAGTCTACTAGTAGATGTTTAAAATTGTTATTGAATGATCTACATTTGTGGTCATAATTATGAAAACTAGTCTTAAAAGTTAGATCAGGTCTACCGGAAAGTTCTGACAAACATTGGTGTTGAATTTTTCGTCATAATCATTTTCATAATTATGAGAACACATTATAAAATCTTTCATTCACTCAGACGAATTAATTTGGTGATATTAACTTACGGAAATTCGAGAAGTACTATACTCTTGTCACGCGTTAGCTACACCCAAATAGATAGCTATTTAATTAGTTGATTACTCAAAGGGAGTTTAGAAAAAAAAAAAAAGAAAAACAAGCAGAAGAAGGGTCTTTCAACCCTTCATCCCACATGTCCTGTGGGGCGTTGACAGAGGTACCTAACAACTAACCCTTCATTTTGTCCCTCTCCTTGTTTTACTCCTCCCCTTCCATCCCCTTTTCCCTTTCCTCTTCCTCTTGTCGAATAAACCACTGAAACCTTGAAAAATTTCGCATCGAGTTTCGTTGTCTGAATAATGGTGGAAGCCCCCAGTAATCCCGCGTGTATCCACCGATGTGCACCTGAGGGTAACGAGGGAATACCTTCGTCTAAGATGGTAGAAACTCACGCATGCACGCACGCACGCACGTACACACACACGACCTTTACTTTATATTTCAATATCAATTTTACATTACCGTTCGACTTGCTGTTAGAATTCCAGACTAAATTGTTTATTGATTTTGTCTCGATTCAATTGAAAGCTTTTTTTATTATGTATTAGGTTATTAATTATTCGTTTTGCTAGAACGAGATATCTCGTCTTTCTACGCAGTGTGTTTAGTGCCATGTGTATCACCAGGCAGGGGTAGACGTTGAACTTGATCTTCAAGCCACGTGTACCACTGATGGGTATACTTAGACATATTTATTTTAAAGTGCTGAAAATCAAATGGCCTGAAGGGCAAGTCAGTGAAAAAAGGGGTGGCAAGGAAAGTGTGTTAAATGACCTAATTCATTACATTTGTATATTCATCTTTGTTTTGTCTTTTGATAGCACAAATAACTTGCCCTTTTTTTTGCTAAATTTTATAAATAAAAATCTAGTAAACTCTGACAAAAAATGGAATGTGATAGGCAAGGGTTATTAGAAATGTATTTGGGTATTTGTTTGATGGGTTGTTGTTACCTTGGAATCCATGAATCCCGATCATTATCGTTTTAATGTTAGCTCATTACATCGTAGCATCCTATATGCGTGATATCAGGCGTGGCGACGATAGGTGCGTTGCGTATGCACTTAACTAGGTGTAATGAAAAATATCCTAGGTAATGGCATCCGGTGTTGTTGTTGGGAGACGTAAAATATGTAATACCCTCTTCTTCTTCTTCTTCTTCTTCTTCTTCTTAAGACTAAGGGAACTAAATAATTCACCTGGTTGCCTTGGTAACACAGGATTTTTATTTTTTTATCATAGTTCGTGGTATGTGTTTATCCGTATGCTGTATAACGAGTCGAATAAGAGCAAAAATAATCGTCAAAATGGATGATCATGTGTGTGTATGTGTGTGTATACAGGGTTATTCACCAGCTCTTGCCACGTAAATAGCACCGAAAGGTTTGCATGAAAAATTAAGGACTACAATATGACAGTGTTTTTTTTTTTTTTTTTTTTTTTGCTAGGTTGAATCATTTTTCAGATTCTTTGGTCAACTTTGTTTTTTTAAATACAATGTTATATTTGAATACTTATTTTGGTGGCAAGAGCTGGTGAATCACCCTGTATATACAATAAAAGGGAGGGAAAAGCAGTTAAATAAATAACCAAGACGTCTGTTAAAGATCGAAGAGAAGGATTGGGAAAGGGAGAAACCAAAAAAGAAAATAAAAACAATTTAACCAGTAAAATGCCTTGGGTCGATCGACGAATATCATCGAGGAATATAACGAAACGTAAATATACGAATATGTTAGTATGTATTTTTTTTTTTTTTTTTTTTTGCATGATAAATCGTACCTTACAAATCAAAATTCCCTATTTATAACGAAGAATGTTTGATCGATGTTTTAACACAAATATAAGAAGAAAAAAATCAATCGTGAAAACGTCGAATAATTCTACGAGTTTAATTTGAACAGCCCAAAGATCGGATGAAGATGATTTCTTTAAACTTTTAAGTGGTCCCATCTTTTTGATAAACAAAATGTGCATGGTGGGATTATTTGAGTCCCAGAAAAAAAAACATTTAAAATTAAAATTTTATCTGTAATATATAAAGTCAGCTATTTATCTGGAAATAGATAAAAAAAAAACTAAAGTGTTAAAGGAAGTAGTAACAATCTCTGCCGAGAAAATGATTATTCGCCGCAGGACGTGTTTCTCGTTAGCAAAAGGATCTTTTCCTCTAACAGAACACGTACAGACAACACAAACAAACAGCAATCAGACGCACAGACAAGCAGACAGACAGATAGACGGACCGACCGACCGACAAACGGACGGACGGACAATTTCTCGAGCATTTCTTATTTCCTAACCGTTGCACACACTTCTCGTTATTTTCGAACATGGCACGTGCGTGAACGTGCGCTGGTGGTACCTCACGCGTGCGCGCGCACGCGTGCATCGGGGACTCAACGCATTTGCTGCTGCTGCTGCTGCTGCAGGATGCATTCCCCCCACTACATTAGGGCAAAACTCTTCTTCTTCTTCCCCCCACCAGTCATTCTCTCCTGCAGAAATCCCCTCCCCTCTCCTCACTGTTTCTCTCTACGGTCTGGTTCGTCGGGCGTATTGATTGAGGTGAATGCACGACGACGTCGGCGTCGGCGTCGGCGTCGGCGTCAACCATGACATCCCCCTTTTTCCTGAAGTCAGTAGTGGTGGTAGTGGTGGGGAAGGTGGGGAAGAAGGGCTGAAAATGCATACGTCGACGACGCTCCAGGGGGGGGTGTTCTACTCTTGGCAGAGAGATGGCCAAACAATTTCCTCTTCTTGGGTCCCCCCCCCCAACTGACTTTGACCAAACTATCTAAGAAACGTCATGAGATTACTGAAAATGATACATGGAAACTACTTGGCTTGTTCTACTTTCCAAGTTTCTAAACAATCTTTACACTAAAAATAATATTATTTATTTAAATATAAACAAATTATGTGTATTATATAAATTCGCGTTAATTATTATTCGTATGGAAAATGGTGGAAATTAAAGGGTTGCGCGAGTAGTTAGATAAAAAAAGAGAGAGAGAGAGAGAAAGATAGGTAGAGTAGTGGTGGGAGAAAGAGGACCTACGGGCGAAACCCGGGGTGGTGGGGGTAACACCGCTGCCGGTAGTATATACATGGGAGATCCTTGCGCGACTGTCAGTCTCCCGTTGGTATCGGTTGCGGTATATTAACTGTGTTTACACTCAGTTTTTTTTTTATTTCCAAATTTGGTGATTTTTCAATTTTATTCTTTATTATTTATTTCTTTTTTTCGCGTACTTTATATATAATATATTTATATATGAAACACGCGAGATTTTTATTTATTTTTTTGTTCTCTCAAAGTGAGAGAGTTAAAGAGAGATAGAAAGAGAGAGAGAGAGGAGAGAGAGTAAGAGAGATAAAACTGAAGGACTGTCTGACTATTTGGTGATTTAACGAAATATTGGGTTGTTCGCTGGCTGGGTTGGTTGGTGGTTGGTTGGTTGGGCGAACCCTCCCTTCTCTCTCTCTTTCTCTGTCTCTCTCTTTCTCTCTCTCTCTCTCTCTCTCTCTCTCTAATTCTCCTCTCCTCATCGGCATCGTTGTTAAGGGAGCGGCTACTCGTCGTCGTCGTTGTCGTCGTCGTCATCGTCGTCATCCTCTGCTAGGAAGTGGTGGGCGTCTACTTCTTCTTCGTCTTCTTCTTCTTCCTCTTGTTCTTCTTCTGCATCATCTTCATCATCTTCATCTTCTTCAAGGATTATACGTTATGGCAACTTACGCCGCTTACAGACACGTCGAGCTCGACAACGTCGGTTACGGGAAGAAGAGGTGGGTTTAGTTTGGATTTTTTGTTTTTTTTTTTAAACAGCAGATTGAAATTCAAAGGTAGACAGGGTAAGAGTCAAGAGAGGAGTTACAGAGGGATGAACAATGGTGTCTCCCTCTTTCCCTTTTTATCCTCCCCCTACACTCTTTTTTTTCTTTTACTCTTTGCGTAGTTTCCTCCTCCTCGGCAGATTTTTCCAGATCGATTTTGTCTAGAGATGATACTACGTATTCTTTTTATTATTATAAATATATATGTATATATGTGTGATGGGTTGATGAAAGGGTTATTTTATATATTGGTCTATTAATAATATGTTTTAGATATTATTTTAATAAGTTTAGCATTCTAAATTGTTTAAAGTGTATGGTCTTTAATTTATTATCAGAAGGGTTGATAAAAGGGTTATTTTAAATATTGGTTTATTAATAATATGTTCTATCTATTATTTTATTAATTTTAGCATTCTAATCTTTCTAAAGTATATGATTTTTAAATTTACTACCAAAAGGGTTGATAAAAGGGTTATTTTAACTATTTATTTATCAATAATATGTACTATCTATTATTTTATTAATTTTAGCATTCTAATTTTTCTAAAGTATATGATTTTAAATTTATTATCAAATAGGTTAATGAAAAGATTGTTGTTTGAAGTATTTTAATTATTAATAATATGTTTTATGTATTATTTTAATGAAGTTAAGCATTCTAATTTGTTTTAACATATATGATTTTTAATTTATTATCATATTGAATAAACAAATATTAAATATTATTTATAAACGACGTAAAAAAAAGAGATCAGATGGGATAGGGGATGATAGGAAAGGGGGAAGAAATGCGCGCGCTCATGCCGATAATTGTAATTTTCAAGTTGACCGGGAAATTCGATTTGACGTTGGAAAAACATGTGGTTTTCTTTTATCAAAGAAACTCTACACACTGTTTTCTCGATCGATTTTTATGTAACTCGAACGTACCTACACATTTTTTTTTTTTCTTTCTTTTATTACCAAATGTAAACGAACTCTGTCGACCAAGTCGAAGGGGCTGGAGCTGGGACTGGGACTGGGGGTGAGGGTGGGGGGATATTATCGATAAAATTAAAAAGAAAGAAAGGAATGAGAAATAAACTGTAAGAAAAATTGACACGTACGATATTATTACATTTAATTTAATGTAAGTGTACATATATTTTGTCTTATTTTCTTGTCTCGTTTACTTTCGATACGCACATATTAAATACTAGTCGAATCGAAAGTTAATAACGTTTAATTACATATACCCGTATATATATCGTGTGATAAATGAAAGCACTAATAAAAATACTAAATACCATAAAATGAAAAAAAAAATACTAAGTAAAAGAAGTAAAAGAAACATAGGAAAAGTTAAAAGAGAGTTTACGAATTCTTTGAAATGTTTCGTTGCATAGTTGAAAACGCGACTAGAATCTTTTTCCTAAGTTTTGCTTGTAAAATTGGGCCTTATATTTTTCATTAGGAAAAACAAAAGAGAGTTTATGAATTCTTTGAAATGTTTTGTTTCGTAGCACAGTGTAAAATACGACGAGAATATTTTTCCTAAGTTTCACTTGCAAAATTGGGCCTCGTATTTTTGAGATTATTCACATTATAGATTTTCAGGAAGTATATTTTATCGTTTAAACTATTTATATTAAGGCTATATTTTAAATGGGGGGTTCCCCGTGTACGTTTATCGTTATTATTATTATATATATTTCTTTTTCTGTACGAAACGGTTAACCGCAGAAAAAGAGGCACGAATTAATTTACCGTCGTGCTCATAACGGCTCACCCAGTACCGCATGATGAACAAGAATGAAATAAAAATTATATAAATAAAAAGAAACACAGAACAACAAACAACAACAAAAATACAAAAAGGTTGAAAGAGATAGAGAGAAAGGGAGGAGGGAGGGTGGTGGTGGAAGGGAGGGAAGGGGGGTAGGAGTAGGGGAGAGAAAAAGAAAAGGGGACGATTAAAAATGTTGAAGATGATGATTCTATTTGCTTGACTTTTGTTACCAAGCTTCCGTGTAGGACATCAATTAAAAACTTGAGCTATATACATTGAGTCAAGGAATTTCAAGTAGAAAAAAGAAAAATGAAGAAGAATAAGAAGAAGAAGAAGAAGAAGAAGAGGAAGAAGAAGAACAGCAGCTGGGTTTAGAAAGCGTGACCATCGTTTTGTATCTTATCGTACGTTTTGCGTTCCATAGAAAGGATCAAAGGTGTCTAATTACCTCTTTTTTTTTTATTTTTTAATGACCCAGAATTTGAATATTAATTCTTATGATCATATAAAAGAAAATTATTTAGCATTTTGGTTAAAAAAAAAGAAAAAAAAAACTCAATGAAAGAGTTACAATCTTACATTATTTGTTTTTGTTATAAAATGTTCATTTAATATAATTCTAAACTATTTAGTAAATTATAACAACACATAGAAAATAATTGTACAGGAATAAATATAAAAAACAAGGTTAGTTAACTCTTTGGGGCACGGTGGGATTAAAAGTGTCCCACCTTTTTGATACACCGTGATGCACGGTGTGTATTGCAATAGCTACACATGCTCATAAGTTTATATTTCATCTTATTTACACAAAGCAATTGGTTATTAACTCTTTATTTATGTTTTAACAATATTATATTGTGTAATATCTTTATTAATAAACAATATACCAATTTTAATTTAAAACGTAATCAAATTTCTCTATGCAACATAGGGGTTGGCTATTTTTTATTATCTGAAATTCTATGCCGCAAAGAGTTAAGTTGTATGAAACTCTGAAAAAAATGTGAAATGATTGAATTGTGTTACAACGCCATCTATCGAAAAATTACAGAACCTGAAGACTTAGATAAACCCTAAATAATAAATCTTTTAATTAGCAATTAAAAATACGAAATAATCGTGATGTATACATATATTTCGTTCTATTTATGGGTATGGTCGTAATAAGAAAAAGAAAAATCATAAAAAATAGGATTTAATTCGTTAAATTGTAAACTTTCTCGAACATGTTTCTCCATTTGACTGAATTTTTCTTCTTAAACAATTACCACGAATTCCAAATGAAATCTGTGGACATGATAACCACCGACTTGGACGAGTTTCGTTCTTATTACATACCACTTATAAATACATATGTGTTTTATATCTATGTATGTATGTATGTATGTGTGTCGTTTGCACGCAAAACTCAAAGAACAACTTTCGTATATATATATATATATATATACAGTAACTAACATAAAATAGAATTGCTATTGGAGATTATAGGAAAGTTGTAGTTCTTATTGTACGATTGAATGTTGCAGTAATACTAAAAGTGCAATTCTCACATACATACACACATACACATACATATACACGATTTTCTTTCTATTCGTGCGTGAAATCAAGCGCGATATTAGTTCGTATGAAGAAACCAATCATCTTCTTCGAAGCTTAGGTTTATATTCCAACAGATGAGAATAGTTTTTTCTTTTTTTTTTATTATTTTTTTTTATTAAAAAAGATTCTTCGCGAATTTACGATTCGTCACGGATAATTTTTGTTCTTGTTGTTGTTGTTGTTATTTAATGTTAACCATTTTTCATTCAATTTTTATTTCTTCTTCATGCAACACCATTCGTAAATATCGTTTCGATATTTTCTTTCTATAAATGTTCATTTATATATTTTTTTTTAAAGAAAATGTCATTCGTAATCATTGAGAATATAAATTATTTGCATATTATAAATAATATAACCGAGTAATGATGAAAATATTATCTTAACGAGTTAAGGAATATCTTCATTTATTATTCTAATCAGCTGATTCATGGTTAATCAACACGAAAATGATATTGAAGAGACACGCTAAGAAATTTTAATCACTAGTCATCATCCCTTTGATTTTATACTATTCAGATTGATAATTATTGGCTTTGTTAAAACGAAGAAGATGACGACGTGTTCTTATTTTTTTTTTTTTTTTTTTTTATACCAGTCAATGCATCATTCTCATATGAGAACGTTGGGGTATAATGATCGCTTTGTCTTTCAAAATGGTTTAATAAACAGGAAGACCTTTCGATTTTTGTAATTAAACAAAAAAAAAATCATATATCTCATATTTTTTCAGTTGATTATTTTCAAAACTGTTAGGGTTAATCAAAAGTTCCTGCTGTTTCAGATACCGCCATTTTTTTTTCTTTTTTGTAAGTTGCTGTTTCAGTACAGAGTTTGTTCTGTGGGTTTATTATAAAATGTTAATTGAATATAATTATAAACTATTTAGTAAATTATAATAACACACAAAATAATATTACAAATTAAAATGAAATATCTAAAATAATAATACACGAAAAAAAAATATAAAAAGTGAGGTTAGTTATGTCGTATGTAACTCTGAAAAAAAAGATAAAATAATTGAGATTGTAATACAGTGCCATCTATCGAGAAATTACAATACCTAAAGACTTAGACAACCAAAAATTGCATTAATATCGAAGTGAAGTTCACTTTAAACCAACAATATGCTACTGCATTTTTCTAAAAAAAAATATGCAAGTGAAACATTAATTTAAAAAAAAAATGCAAACGAACTTTAGTTTAACCCTGATATGTTTGAAAATACTTGAAAAGATTTCGTCAAAGATTTCTACGTTGACCTAATCGTGATCTAACATCTGGGCCACTAACAACACGAGTCAAAAAGAAAAGAAAATGGGGGAGGGTATAATGGTAGGGAGAGTGAAAGAGAGCAGTTTAGTTAAGTGCAATGTTCCTATTGCATCGTTGCAGAGAGAATAGAATCCATAAAACGCCATATGTTGAACATTGTCGTGGGAGTAGTAGTTCTCTCGTTTGCTTAATCATTGACATTTATTGATGCTTTACAAATAAGGATTATCGATTAAAGAAAATTAAAAAGAAAAAAAAACACAAGACCCGTTCGAATTCTCTTTTTACGGTAGATTAAATTAAAAACAAAATTAATGGAGACTTTAAATGGGCACAATGGGGTGGGGGAACGTGAAGTTCGTTAATTGGGGACGATCAATTTTAAACGATCCAAGTGGATGTTCCAATTTTATTCGTCAAATATAAATTTAATGATATTATTGAACATATTGGGTTGGCAACTAAGTCATTGCTGATTTGAAAAGGCCACCTATTGACAAAATCTGCAATCACTTAGTTGCCAACCCACTAAATAGGTTAATTTCAGATAGAATTTTAAAATACACCCTGTAGTATTTGAATATAGGAAAAAAAGCAATTGATTAACATAATATTTTAAGGTTAAAGAGCTAAGAATAGTAATCAATAAGTATTATTATAGTGCGGTCATTGAGCGAGCATAGAAAACAACGGGGTCTTTTGTCGCGTGGTGGTTCCACGTGTAAAACGAGATAGGACCCCATAGTCGTCTCGTGTATCCCATGTCCGTCGAAATATATCATGTTACATCCAATGAGACTACTACTATCCGGATGTGGCGTTCGAAACTCCCACCATCCCCCTTCCACCTTCTCCTCCTACCTCGGAAGAAAAAAGCAACTACGGGGTTACTCACCCCCGACCTGTAGGGTGGGTTGTGACGGTGGAGGTGGTGCGGGGTACATGCGTCCACCACCCACACACCCCCTGTGCTTGACAAGTAAGGGTGGATTTTGTGTGTGTGTGTGTGTTGCAGCCATTGGCTTCGCTTATTTTGTTCTCTTTCTGTCTCTCACACACACACATACACTGTGAGCTTTTGAAAGTATCATCTCCTGGCCACTTCGCAGGGCTTCCAACGAAGAAGAAGAAGAAGGAAGAAGCAACCGGATTTTATCGACACGGCGCGTGCCTCTCGTAGAAGCCCTTCCCTTTCCCTTTTTTTTTTTTTTTTAATAAGAAAAAAAGAACTTCTCACAAGTGACCGTCTCCTGTTTTAATTAACGAAGCTTACCTCGGAACGAGAGTACGGGTGGGTGGGTGTCTAGCCATCTTCTTTTTTTGTCTCTGTCTTCGTCTTATCTTGTCTGGAAGATTATAAAATAAATAAATGAAAATTTGTACAACCCTTTATCTGTCGTAAGTCATCTCTCACGTGACTACATCAATTGGAAAAATTTAATGGATTTTAAACGATGATGAATTTAGGGTCAAATCAAAAGTTCGCAACAACAAATTGTGTTCTCTCAGATAACGCAAGTTTTTCTTTTCTTTTTTTAAGTCAATCAAATTAAATTAATAATACAAGAAAAAAATATAAAAAGTAAGATTAGTTTTATCATATGAAATAATTGAATTGTAATACAGCATCATCTCTTGCAAATTTACAGAATTTATAAACCCTAATAATATCTTCTTCTTCTTCTTCTTCTTAATATATATAAATCACGTATCACGTTGTTTGTTCGCAATGGACTTCTAAACAACTGAACCGATTTTAATCAAATTTTCCACACTATGTGCAATTTCATCCAACTTGAAAGATAGGGGATAGTTTATATCTCAATTTATAATTGCAATTGACTTAAAGACGTGTGTATTGGACTGATTGTGAACCACAGCAACGCGTGGCAGGGTACCCCTTATTTTGTATAATATTTAGTAAAAATATCATTTTGAGATCGTACTTCAAACATATCTCTTTCTTTTTCTCATTATTACCTCTTCTCATTTTCAAGATGATCCGATATCACCCCTTTGATACACCGATACATGATCATTGATTGTCATAAAGTCTGATATGGTAACCAGACACCCGATAGTCTTCTTCTTCTCCTTCTTCTTCTACTTCTCTTCCTCACTTCAGAGTCACTTTTTCTTCAACAAGGATATGTGCTCATAATTATGAAAGTGATCTAACCTAACTCATACATCTCTTGTTTAGAAATATTAATTAAAGGATTAAAATAGAAAAAAACTACTACTGTAATGATTTTTTGAAAAATACAGTTCCTCTCGTGATCGATTATTTTCTCCCTCTCTTTCTCTTAAAGCTGAAGATTAATTACGTAAATTAAATTAAGTAGTACGAACGGATACCATAATAAGATGAAGTTTACTGTCTAATAAGAAGATAACAAGATAATAAATAAGAATCGGTCAGGATGTAAGCCTAAAAAGATCTTTCTATCTATCTATCTCTCTTTCTCTCTCTCTCTCTCTTTCTCTTGTAATGAATCGTGAAAGAGTAATGATACACGACGAAACTTTTATCAAGGATTAACTAATTGGCCAATTACACCCACGTTCAACCCGATTAACCACACAACGATCTATCGATCTCCTCATCGTCATCATCATCATCATTATCATCATAGTCATCGTCAGTCTGACTTAATTCTTCCTTATTTGGTTTCAAATAACTACTCCTTCACTATACCTAAAACAGTCTACTTTAAAAACAAAATTATATAATTGTTTGATTCGATAGTTGACGAGAGTTATTACATCTTCACGATCATTCGAGCTAGATCTCAATTTCTTTTCATCTTTTTTTGATTTCAATTATGAAATGGCACGATGAATATTCAATGTAAATTTAACTCTAACAAGGAAACATTACACTGAAACACCAAGGGATTTAATTGAACTTTAAAGCAAAAATTTTAATGCTTTTTTTTTCAAAATTGGTTGACCAATGAATAAAACTAATTTATCATGATAATACTTCATTAACCAATAAATTCCAAAAGAGATATTTATGCTAAACAATTTCAAAATCAATTCTATTGCAAAAGATGAAATAAAAAAAAATAGGAATCAATCTATCGTTATTTGTTACTATTTTAAACAATACAATTGATTAATTCCTATTATTATCTTCTTATCTTAATATATATAAATTACGTGTCACGTTGTTTGTCCGCAATGGACTCCTAAACAACTGAACCGATTTGAATAAAATTTTGCACACTCTGTGCACTTTTATCCAACTTGAAAGATAGGATAGTTTATATTTCAATTTATAATCGCAATTGACTTAAAGACGTGTGTATCGAATTGATTGTGAGCCACACCCCCTAGTTTATCATAAAAATATGCACACAAACTTTCTACAAAATAATATACAAAAGTAATTTTACACAATACTATGTTTCCTTTCATTTTTTTGTTACAGAAAATATAAGAGATTATTCAGATTACAATCATAATTTTGTTGTTAATAATTTCACTTAGAAAACAAAGGTTTTTCAGTGTGTCGAGTTGAATAACGTTGATTCGTACTTGTACAATGGGAAAGGTAATGATTACCTTTAAAATGCACGGTCCATTTACGAAAGAAGTACGTAAATATGTAAAAGGATGATAGTGTCTGGTACGTTAAGAGAAAAGATTATAAATATGATGGTACCAGGTTGTAAGGATGTGGGTGGTACATATAGAAGACATGATTCTCGTCGCCTATGGCGTAATCAGCCATATCAATGCACACCACGCACACATCTAACAGTCATGACACTTAATTCACCTATTGTCTTTTAAAAATCTTCTTATACTTTTTCATCAACTTCTTACCCTGGTTTCTTTTTATTTTTATTTTTTTTTTTTTTTTTAATGTTTCTGTTTAATATATATTGTTCAAAAAAGAATTATCTCATTTTAGTAAATTGAAATTTTTTCATTTTCTACAAACAACGTGTTGTGGTGGTATTAGAAAATGGTGGCACTTGTGGTTGGTACTTTACAAGGTAAAAAGAAACATTGTTAACAAAAAATGATGGCAAAGTACGATTAAAACTCTCTTGACCGACATAATTCTCCTACCGCGACTATTAGATGAGTAATTGCATTCCACGGAAATTTGCTAGGCGTCAATGACACTAGAAACGAACCACCACCATTACCCATCATCACCATCAACATTACTCGACAATTAAACTACACGTAAACCATTCCTATTTGTTGTTTCTAACCTAGAAATATACAGTGAATTTACAAAAGTATTTAAATACTATGAAGTATTTTATTCATTATAATAATTATATTATTAATATTGGATGTTGGTATGACTTTTTAGGTTAATATCTATATAAAAAAGATCAAATAAAAGTTTGTATTATCTATGTTCTGTAAATTTTCGATAGATGGTGCTGTATTACAATTCAATTATTTCAATTATTATCACGTGACACAACTAACCTTACTTTTTACATTTTTTCGAGTATTGTAGTATTGTTTTGCATATTTGTATCGTGACAGGTGTTCAAATAATTTCGTGAATCACTGTCACGTGCTTAATATTTCTTTTTTCAATCGTACTTTCTAAATCATATACTTTTTTTTATCAATTACAAAATAATGATTCATCAAAGTCACGTGCGCGTACTATACAAAGTTGCTTTTTTAATGTACAAAGAAATAAATAATTAGTTTTTGTTGTTGTTGTGATTACGATATTAAATTGTAAATTTCCGGGGATCATTCGATGACACGTACAAAAGGTTATTGAGATTCTTAAAGTGATAGTTAAACTTGTATCGAAGGTGTAATGCTCGAACGCATACGTGATAAGATGTCTGCCCATTCACACGTACTCATTTTGTTGAATACAAAGTTGGCAGGTCGATAAGTAAGTAAGTACTATGCATCGGTTGTGTTGTATAAGGCCTTTTGCTTCTTTGTTCTCTCAACTTTTCTCTCTCTCTCTCTCTCTCTCTCTCTCTCTCTCTCTCTTTTTACCTTCATAGCAATAGAACGTATTGTTCTGAGTCTTCTAAAATCAAGAGAAACGAATAATGCTAAGAAACAACAATCTTTATTCTTCTAACAAACAAAATATTCTTCTTCATTTTGTTCTCTTTCTTTCAGATTAGATTATTTCAACGTTATAATCATTTCTTTGTAGACGAGATAAGAAAAATTATGGTTAGAGTTATGGATATTCAAAATAGGATGTTTTTTGTTAGGTTATAATCATTTTCTTGATAAAAACGTAGAGAAATGAGATAAGAAGAAATGAAGGTTACATTGAGAATTAAAATAGATTATTTCTTTTGTTGTCTATTTTATAAAAATAGAAAAAAAAGAAAAAAAGAAATAACAGTTAACGAGTTTCTATCGTGTTTTTTGGTCACCTTCGATACGATCGAAGTTGAAAGTTTTTGTATAGCTTCTCGCGTTCCGCTTGCGTGACAAGGTGGTTACAAAAGGGGTGGAGGTGGTGGGTGGTTAGCCCCTTCTCTTTGAATCGGATTCCTGGGTATTCGGTGAATGATCGATAATCGTTTTAATCGATTCCGCTTGAACCGAAAGCTCAATGTAGCACGGAAAGTGTTCGGGGCCCTAGCGAACAACAACCGTAACCGATATTTTTCCGGTTTCCGTTCCCCGTATTACAACGCCGATTGAGAATAACGGTCCGTCCTATCCTCCTCGTCGAATGGTTACGGTTTCCGAAAGTAGTATTACGAGGAAACCGATTTGAAATAAGTCAAATGCCGTCATGTTTCTAGCAGGAAGAACTCGAAAGAAAAGGGGGAGAAATGCAAGAAGAATTATTAAATGCAACAGAAAAAAGGTTAACCGTTATCGAACGTGATTGGCTATTCGAAAGAGATGAAAAACAAATAAACCAAAAAATTAACTCTTCCAATAGATACACTCACACATATTTATACAGTTATGTGTTTTACCTAATTGTAATCTGTAACCTAAAGTCTTTAGGATCTGTTCTGTTCTGTGTATTTTTTTCGATAGATGGCGCTGTATCACAATCTCAATCATTTCACGTTTTTTTCAGGTTTCCATACGACATAACTCATCATACTTTTTATATTTGTTATAATTTACTAAATAGTTTTAGATTTATATTAAATTAACATTTTATAACAAAACCACAAGAACGCGTGTGGCCGGAACATCCTAGTATTTTATATTTTTGTTACTATCCTATTATTAATTGTCCTCCCTACCCCCTTTCCTTCTTAATTATGTTCATTTTTCTAGGCCAAGACGGCAATCTTTTTTTCTATTGTTAAAAGACAATCACGTGATACTTCGTGACAATGTTACATCTCTACCAATTGGCGATGTCACTGAACATGATACAACGATTTTATATTATATCTTTATCGTCAAAATAAAAATCTATCTAAATATTTATATTTATATTTCTAAAGATCATCAAGGATGAATCATGATAACGTGTGTTATCGTGTTTAAGATATGATATATGGAAATAATACCCCGATCGAGATGTTTTAGCAATAAGATAGGAATTATGATTCATTTTGTATTTCAATCGTGTTTATAATCTTTATTTGTTCGATGTTGATAAAGAAATGATTCAGATATTAATTATATATGGGGGGGAGGTTAAATATAAAATCCAATAAATCAATAATTAAAATTGATGATCGATAAAATTATCTCATGTACATATTTACTTTATATGAAGGAATATATCGTGAAGAGGCGTTTGTCGACATTTATCATACGGCATATTTCCCCGACACACCCATCCTGTTGTTCTTCACTCGTAGATTTTCAACTTCCTACCTACGGAAAGAGAGAGAGAGAAACATTATCTTCCAATTCTCGATTATATCCGTTGCTTTCAAATTTAACTGTACATTATAGATACCATAAATATCTTTTCTAATCGTTCACAATAAAAATTAATAACGCATATTTTAATATAGGTTATGTTCAAATGTTTTCGCGCACTCACAACACGGTCAAATCTATGACCAAGATGGCGCTGGACTTGCCTGTATCTTTTTTCTTTTATTTTTAAATTAATGGAATAAAAATCTAGTTGTATTGCGTCAAAATTGCAAGAACAGTAGTCCTAAAATACTTTTGGAGGTTACCAATTAGGCACAAATAAAATAATTTGTCAAACAAGGTATTAGAAAAAGAAACAAAATATTATAAAAATGTACGTGTTGTTGACGTGAGGGCAAAAAATCGACGTAATTTCTAGCACAAATCCAATCAATGAAAATGATGAGGTACACAATGGAGTCGTTAATGAGCGAAGGGTGGTGATTTAAAAGTGTGCATGTTGCGCACGTTGCGCATACTATATTCGCGGAAGGAAGAAGAAGAAGGGTCGACAACGATGACTACGACGACGTTGACGACGACGGATTGTTTTCTCATTGATTAAAATCCTTTTCAATGGTCTTCGTCAATGGTCGGCCGTGAAACGTTGAAAAGCTTAGAAGGGGGTCTCAAAAAAACCTTCTCACTCTCTCTCTCTTTCTCTCACCATGTTGAGTTTTTCAACGGGGGGTCGACGACGACATTTTTTATTTTTTTTTATTTCGTGCGTCTAATTGCAGTCACTCTAATTGCGTCTCCCTCTTCTTTTTCTTCTTTTTTTTTTTTTCAACTCTAGAATCACAGACATTCTCTTTATCTGTCCTCGAGAAACAAAAAACTAAAATACAGCAAAAATGAAGGGGGAACGTCGAGAGGAAAGGAAAGTATACTAAACTCGCACGCGCCACAATGAAACGCGTGCCGATCAAGCACGCACTATGGGGGAAGGTGGGGTACGTTGTCGTCGTTGACTCGGCAGCTCGTTAAATGAAAATTAGAATTGATTTACCTGCTAGATTGAACGGTACTTAATCTTTCTTTCTCTTACGCACGGATGCTGCCTTTGACTGCTGTAAAAATCTACCTAACTTATCATTTTTTCTCTTGTACCGTGTTTTTTCTTTTAACATTGTATGATGTTAATCAAATTTAATCGGCATTATTTTGTTTGACGTTAGTAGGGGTGGGTGTCATCAGTGTTTGCCTAATAGTTTTGCGCATAACACCAACGTAGCTATTTAATCTTGTAGATATTATCTAAATAAAAGTAACATGGCGCTACCACCAAACGTCATAACCTTAATTGTATTTGTTTCTATTTTTAAGGGGACTAAATTTGATAAAACATATATACTAATAATGAAATATTATTTTCAGAGTATTGAAACCACCAGGTGGTGGAAGCAGCGATATCTTTGGTTCAACTCAAGACGAGACCAGTCCACGTCGCGTGAAGAATCATAATCAATCTCAACTTGGTAGCGCATTGTTCGGGGACGCTACAGATTCAAGCAGCAATTCCAATTTGACCAACAGCGGCAACAATATGATGGATAACAACGGCGGGGAGACAACAACAACAACACGTTCCGGCACAAAGCCCGGTAATGATTCTTACAATCGCCTGTTTGGCCCTCCCGATGCCCCACCCGCAACCCCAAACGCGAAAAATTACATGCGAAGCAATATACCCCTCAACGGGGATGATACAACGTCGCCCGCTAAAAGTACATCAAGCAGCAATTCGAGCTCGAGTATCATCCACAATGGCTTTACCAATACCAACAATTCTAACGTCAACGATATCACAGGTAAGGACATCGTCGTCATTTGCTGATAGACGACTCCATCTTCTTCTTCTTCTGAATCTAAATCTTCTTCTTCTTCTTCTTCTTCTTCCTTATTTAACCTACTCTTTTTTTTAGTTTTCTATCATAATCACGAGAGTATCTAGATACAGATGCAAGATACATAAAACAGGTTAGAACATTTCAAATGGAAACTGTAGCAACATCAACATTATAAACAACCCTTGAAGATTATCATTGGCTGAATTTTCATTGAAACAACTGTAAGCGACTGTTTTAACGCTAAATTATATTATCATGGAATAATACTCATCACTAAGTTTGCTTTTGACGATACTTTTCAAGGGTTTACTAAACACTGACAAAATGTTCAAAATAATCAAATTGTGCATTGCTAGGTTTCTATCGAAATGTTCCATCCTTTATGGGTAGTTATGCTCGTGTAATTTTTGTTTTATTTTGTACATTATTATTTTATGATTTTGTTTCCAACGCTATGAGTGATTTCAAAAAAAAACCTTTCTTTCTCTCTTTCTCTCTTTCTCTCTCTTGTTAAGTTGAAGTAAGAACTTAGAAATGCGCCAGACTCGATATGCTTCGTGTTTCATAGCGGTACTCTCTTACTGTTTGGTAAAAAAACTTACAGCGGGATATTTTATAGACACAGAAGGAAAGAAAAAGAGAAAAAGAGAGAAAGAGAGAAAGAGAAAGAGAAAGAGAGATGGAAAATAAATTGCTTCGTTGAATAACGTATCTTGAGTACTTGTATCTGGACACTACCGATTACTATTATAACTATATTTTTCATCCTTCCTTTATACATACACACATATATATTATATATATAAAAATAATTGTAATTGTAATACAATTAATTGTATTATTATTATTATATATAATATGTATATATGTATATGCCTATATACCTGTATCTATATATTTATACAGGATGGTAAAAATACATGGTTCAATATTTAAAAGGATTGTAATATTTCCTGAAACAAGTCAAACACTTTTAATCAACCCTTTTTGATATAAAAATACATTTTGTATTAGGTGGACTGGAAAGTAATGTCGCTTTAATTCTTACCTTAAATTCAAACGAAAGACTTTTTAACAAATTTTTATTTTTAAATCAATAAGAGTAGTTAAAATAACGGATTTTTTTTTACCACCCTGTATGTGACCCTATATATATATATATAATACGAAGCACATTGTGGCATCGATTTTGTTTATTTTTTTCTTTTTTTTTGTATTTTGTTTTTTTAATTTTTGTATAGATATAAAAACTCTATCTTAAAATATGTGTCTCGCGGGTTGCAGGCTCTCTCTCTCTCTCTCTCTCTCTCTCTCTCTCTCTCATGTGATGTATAAAAATCGTATGTCACAAATTGGTCTTCGTTCTTATTTCCTTTTAGTATTGTAAGTTAGATTTGTTTATTATTTTTTTTTTTTTTATTATTAGAATATTGTAAAAATTGTAATCAGAATTTGTAAGAAACTTCAAAAGTGTGTACAATGAGAGGCAACAATTTTTAGACAGGTTTCGCGTTTTTCTTTTTTTACAGAAAAAAAAAAACTATGAATTTTTGAAATTGATATACATATATAAATTATATTAGTTGTGTCGTAAATGTGTATAGCATGTTAAAAAAAGGAACAACAATTTATTTCTTTTTATTTATGTATAGATAATATATATATATGTACTTTACACATTTAATCTAATGTAAAATGAATTTTCCTTAAACTGTTCGCAAGCAGCTTTTAGGAGAATCAAACGATTTCGTAAGTGTGCAATGAAAAAAAATATTTGAGTAGACGAATTTACAACATTTTGACCACCCTTATTATTACACATATTATCTCGTTCTTTATTTATTTATTTTTTTTTCTTCGTTTGTTTGCAATTAGACATAGATAATCTTAACATATCTATCTATCTATCTATGTATATATATATATATAGTGTTTTAATTTATCATTCGTCATAAATAATATCTCCTTTTTTTATTAGAAATGCATACATGTATTAAATAATCGATACAAATATTCACTTTAGATTTTCAAATCATAATTTTGACATCGTTAATCAAAAAATGTAAAACAGTTGTAGGGCCTGCCACAGTATAAACGGAAACACATATTTTGAGTTAGATGATTTAACTGTCATCATCATCATCATCATCATTATCATCGTCATTATTGTTATTATTGTTATTATTTGTCGTAAATTTGTTAATCTTTTTTTTTTTTTTTAATCACAAGCATTCGCAATAGCACATATAAATATATATATATAAATATTATTTTTGTTGTCACGTCGTTTACAATTTCTATTTAATTTTTAGAGTTAACGCCATATTGTTTTTTCTTTTTTTGTACATTTTAGCTAAAAAGAATGTTAATAACACACACGGAACGTCGTCGTAAACTTGTTGAAATAGAATTTCACGAGCGTAGCTCGTTATTTACCGACATTAAACAACTTTTTTTATTTTACGCGTCTTAAGTGAAAGCAAAATGCATATTATATATATATATATATGTATATGTACGCAGTATATTGCATATGTACACATTTTCACATTGATATTTTTATTAACACTGTGTCCGAGTATTTTTTTTTTTTTGTTTTTTTTTTTTAAGTTTCTTTCGTTCAAACACCTGGTCTCGTTGAAAAATCATTTCAAAGAGGATAACTACACAAATATTAGTTACCCCTCCGCCATTTTAATTATTCAATAATCAAATCACGTACTTTGCTTATTTCGCATTCACCCGCTTATTTTAGTTAGTATAAATACACTTTAAAAAAAGAACTAGTATCACATGTTTCTGTTAATCTTATTAATTTGTTTTTTTGTTTCTCGTTTAAAAATCTTTTCGGACAGACGAGTGAGTAAACGACGATGATTATAAAATTGAACCAACAAAATAATAATAATGATTCATTATTCTTATCATAACTGTAAAATAAGATCAGGTGTTAAAAGATATGATACGTGAAAATTGAGATAACATTGTGTTGTAAAATATGTGTAATGTAAATAATTGTATTATTTGTTTTTACTCGTTTGTACGAAAACCAAAAACACGCACACACGCAAACTGTCGCATTCATAAAACACCACTAACGTATGATGGGATGCGATTGTTTCTCTGTCTCTCTGTGTGTTTTGTGATGACGTTTGTCGATGATGCATGGTATCGGTGATGGTGAATTTCTGGTACGTGTTCCTATTGCTTAACGTGCGGCAACGGATGATATCTCTCGCTCGCTCTATCTGAAAACTTGGCGTGTTCCGTTCCTGTTATCCTGTCGAAAATCCTGGCAGGAGGAGCGTCCTGCATGCCACGCAATCCAGTCACCGGAGATGGAGTCGACGTGACGCCATTGAGGCGCACACGAAGGTGTAGAGGTAACCTTTACATTTGCCAATATTATTTCCTCCAACCATCAATATTATTATTATCATCATTATCATCGTATTCCTTTTTCCTCACTTCATAAATTGTGCCCATTTTCTTTTTATCCTTGTTGTACCTTTTGCATTACGTTTAAAAAAAAACAAACAGTCTCGTTCGAATTTGTCGCCATTTTGATTGACTCCTGCCATTTTGGTTGATTGATTCCCGCTTATTTTGTAGTAGACGGTAATTTCAAAAGTAAATTTTTTACAGTATACAAAAAAAATTGCAGCAAATAGTATTTTACCTTTTGTTTCTTTTTTTTGTAATGTGGTTTAATTTAAAACAAAATGAGAGTCGCGTAATTATTATGATTAACACCATTTTCTTTTTTTTTTTTTTTTTTGAGATACGCATATACATGAGTTTTAATGTAATAATTAAGGGTAAATTAATTGCGTGAATTATTTGGTGTGACGTAGCATATGAGAAAAAGTTGTTTTTTCTTTTCTATGTATCAAGTGTGTCGCTTCATTTTTTTTTTAACACTCTTTCTCTCTCTCTCTCTCTATCTGTCTTCAGCTCCTAATTTTCTGTTTGTTATTTTTTCTTTAAATATAATTTATCCTTTCATTGTCTTGAAATAAAATTATTCTCCTCGTGTGACCATTAATCTCATCATTATCCTAAACGTTATTTATAATATAAATATATAAACGTTTTCTTTTCTTTTTAAAGATTTCCAAACGATCCAAATAGGAAGCTTCCGTATGCAGAACGATATAAAAAAAAAAAAAAAAAAAACGCAACTTTGAAATATTACAAACCAAATATAATAAAAAATAAATGTGAATATACAAAAGTTGACTAGAAATTGTTAGACAAATTTTCTTTATAGATGGTAATCCAGTAACTGGAACTGGGTATACGTCTGAGACGCAGAATGGAGGATCAGCGATGCAGAATGGAACAGGTAGCTCAAGTTCCAGCATAGGTGAGAAATCGAATGGTTCGTCACCAACAGGAAAACCAGCAGGAACTCGTACCCGTGTTCCACCTGGTGGATATTCATCTGGGCTTTGGTAAAAGGGTTGTTGGATCCATCAACTTTCCAGCAAGCAACAACAGCAGCAACAACAACAACAACAACAACCATAACAACATCCCTTTCCATCCTAGAGCATGAACTAAAAAGACAAAATTTGGCGTGTCAATGGTTGAAGAAAGGACGAAAGAGAAGAATAAAATTATGATAATACAAACAAAATAATCAACAACCAAAATTATATAACAAACAATAACAAAAGGCTCTACTTAACCGTCTCTTATTTCGACTTTTGTCGTCAAGTTTTCTGTATCGTAGAAAAATGGATAAACAAAAGTCTCGAACAACTCCAAAAAAAAAAAAAAAATTGCAGGGCAAACTAAAACACACACACTAGCCATCCGAAATTAATTAGTCGTGTTTTTTTGTTGTTTTTTTTCTTTTTAAAAATAACTTGCATAATCTAGCTGGTCGTTGAGTCGAAAGGAAGAGAAAAGAAAAACTAATAATAATAATAGTAATTTAAAAAAAAAAAAGAAAAGCAAAAATACCGTTCATTGATCGTTCAAAATTCATTTGGTATTATTCTCAGCTTATAGTTTCATACATGGAGATGATAAACTTAATCGTAAATTGCTACTATACATTATACACATAAATATATATATATATATATAGTACTTTGATAAATCCATCGGACGAGAAAAAAAAAAACAAGGAAAATTTTGTTAATCATCCCCCTTTAATCCTTGTCTTTATCTATCTCTGTCTTCTTTTTCTCTCATTTTACCCTAAACTTAGATTTTTCAAGAGAAACAGAAACCCCAAACCCATAGTTTCCTATTTGTTATCATCATTATCATCATCATTTTCTTCTCTTCTTCCACCTTATTCTTAATTCTCGTCTAAATAAATTACATTTCGGCCTTAATGATAAAATAAAATAAAAAAAAAAAAAAAAAAAAAAAAAAAATGACGAAGGCCTGTTGCCCCCTAAAATCCATAAACCTCTCGTCGCGATCATTGTTTAGAATTAAATCTTGACTTTAATCGAGACTAAAAACTACTATAACTGAAAAAAAAAAAAAGAAAATCATTTCTCGATTGTAATATGATCAAAAGTAATAAATAAATAAATAAATTAATTAAATAAATTAATTAATAAATTAATTAGATCGCACAGGGCGTGGATGCGCGAGGAGAGAGGGCATAGAAATTAAAAAATAAAAATGATAAAAAAAAATAAATACTCCCTTCTCCCTGAAAAAAAAAAAAAACAAAAACAAAAAAAATAACAATAAAAAATCAACCTTATAATCTTCTCCTAAGTATAATTATAAAAGAAAAAAAGAAAAAAAAGAAAAAAAAATAACCCAAACAAAAAAAATTAAAAAAAAAGGAAAAAGCGCAAAAAAAAAAAAAAAAAGGAAAAGGAAAAGTCGCAGAGTCGTCGCGGATTCTCTACAACCCCTTTTTCCCAATTTTTTTTCCCCCCAAGAAGAACTGTGTACTAGTACTACAATTATAGTCATGTGATAAATATCTAAAATAAAAGTACATGATGCGTTAAAACCCATTAAACCGCTATATAGTGCGTTATTAATCTCCGTGCCTTCTTAATTGTAAACTTTTTTGTGGTGCATGGAAGATAATGGTACATGCAAAAAAAAAAATAATTAGACAAAAGGGCCGATCATTCTCTTATAATTAATTAATTAATAATCGGTCTATTGATATATATATATATAGATATATTATATCCAATGAGTTTGCATGTTATAATAATATTGACGAATTTTTCAATTGAAATGAAGTATACGTAAAACGATATCATCAATTCTTCTACGTATTTGATTATTTATATATGTAACACACAATGCTATTAATTATTATTATTATTAATATTATTATTATTATTATTATTACTATTATTATAATTACTATTATTACATTATTTGTCTTTTTTACCGCAATTGATTTCCTTCTAATTCAGGGCACGCATTTAGAATTTCATATTTGAGTATATTTTACGAATAGAAGAAATATTTTCTTTTTCCTCTGCCGTTGATATCCATGTAACGCATATTCCTTTTCTGCTTTTTATAATATATATATATATATATATATATATATACATATATATATTATAAATATATATTCTCATTCGTATTGGAATATATTAGCGGATTATTATTAACTAATATGCAAATATTTCTTCTATTATGTTTTATACTCTTCTTTCCCTTTCTATCTTTTTCTTCATCCTTCATCTAGTTTTCTGGTTTCTTTTTTTTTTTTTTATTGACAATTCTTATTTCACTACAATATTTCACACATACTACATGTGTTGTATCGTTTCTTCTTCTTCTTCTTCTTCTTCTTCTATTCACCAAGATATTTTTTTTTTTTTAATGCAATCGTTTGGTGTGAGCAAAGTTTATATCATTTGTAATGCATCGTAATTAGTCATGAAGAAAAAGCCTTTTTGTATTTTGGCATTGATTAATAAAGTTTTTGTAAGCAATAATTATTCTCTTTACAAGTGATATTCTTATTGTTTAATCAATTTTCTCATAGGTGTTCAATTATTATTGGTTTATATTATTTTAGGTACATCTCTGTCAAAGAAACTGCATTTTAATGTTGCAAACAAATTGGTCTTTTAATAATTATCATTCCTATTGTTTTAAAAACTATTCATACATGAAAGTATAAAGTTCCTGAAATTATATAATCATTCGTACACATACATAAAATATAAAAAAATAAACTCCAGTAACACACATGAGGCATATATTTGGTACCAAACAATTTATTGAGTAAAAAAATATAACAAATACGATTACAATTTAATTTATTTATGCAAAAAGTGTTTTAAATAGAACGACAAATTTCAAATAAAAAAAAAAAGAAATAATATAATATAAGGTACGAGAAGTAATAGGAAAGTATGCAAATGATTGAGTAGACAAAATGAACATATTCGCGACAAGAAATAATTATAAATAAATTCAAAGTTACGTATACTTGTACTTGTGTATCACATTACTTCACAAGATATTGGTTATTTCTTGTAGCAAATCTTTTTTTTTTTTACGCGATATACATTACACATATATTTAATACCTTTTTCTTGATCATTTAAATAATTCATTCTTCATTTTTGTTTTCTGTTTGTTTTTAAATACTTGTAATAAGAGTTCTTATCTCAGATTCATTAGCTTTACAAAGACTAATGAAGAGATGTTTATTAATAGTTTCTTGTTCCATTCTTTTAGCAATTTCACGTGATCTGTTTGTAATAGCAAGTGGAATACCAGCCAATCTTGCTGCATTAAATCCATAAGACTTTGGACAAGCACCTTCACTGAGTTTATACAAAAATGTAACAGTTTCTTGAGATACTTCTTCCTCTTCTTCAGTTTCTACCATACATGCCTAAAAATATTAATTTTACAGAGATGATACTTACTTTGAAATATTCTATAATAATTGAATTAAAAATTGAATTATATTTTACCATGTGAACCAATGTTACGTCCGGATTGTTTTTGTAATCTTCTACCAATGAATGATAATGCGTTGAAAATAATGTACGACATTTTAACTTTGTCAGTTCGTTAACAACTGACGCAGCTATTGCTGTACCATCGTATGTTGAAGTACCACGACCTAATTCGTCTAACAAAACTAAAGAATAAGGTGTGGCGTGTTTTAATATAGCAGAAGTTTCCGTTAATTCAACCAGGAATGTACTTTGGCCAGCTAGAATGTCATCGTTTGCTCCTAATCTTGTAAAAATACGATCTACCAATGTTAGATTACATGAACTTGCTGGTACGTGACAACCCTAAAAAGATTAAAGGACAAAATTAATTGTACAATTTGTGATTAGTTTATTCTGAAAATATTAAATTGATAGGCAAGGCAAGACTTACAATTTGTGCCATGATCGTTAACAATCCTATTTGACGCATCAGAGTAGATTTACCTCCCATATTTGGACCAGTTAAAATAATTACCGAAGCTGTCTGATCTTTAGCGATTGAAGTATCATTGGGAATAAAGTTATCTGATAATATACACGGATGCTTTCCATCTTTGATATCAATGAAGACCTGATTCATACATCATTTACAAATAATAATCAATTGATTTTTTATATTTAAAGTTTATTTTAATTATATTTTGATAGAGGATATACTTCTACTTACTTCACCCTCGTTTACGTCATGAATTTCTGGAATGCACATATCACCGCTATGAGCATATTCAGCAAGAGATATGAGAACATCTAAAATAGCTATTTTGTGAACAGCCATATGCCACATGTCATACTTCTCACTAAACTTTGCGAATATTCGTCTGTTCAAATCCTTCAAAACTTTGTCTCTGGTTTCCTCAACACTCGTTTGTCTTGCCAAAAGTTCCTACAAAAAAAAAAAAAAAAAAAAAAAGAAAGAAAACAATATTCATTGGTTAATTTTGTAACTGTGGCTTATGATAGAAAACTTAAAACATGCGATTGATTTCAACTTACTTTTGCTTCAGCGGTATAGTAACGTTTGAAACCTTTACGTTGGGATGCTAATTCATATCCCGATCCAACTTTTTTTATTTGAGAATCTGGAACTTCAATTTGAAATCTTTTTCTATCATGACCAAAGAATGTTACCTTAACACCAAAATGTTTTCTTTGCTTTGCTAAGTAAGCATCTAAATCTTCCTTTATTTCATCCATCTGAGATAACACTGAGTCATATTCGTCGTCCACTCCTTTTTTAGGTACGATACATCCCTGTTTCTTTGCTTCCTCGTGATCGAATGCTGTCTACACATGAAAAATTTTATTATATTGGTGTTAAAAAGAAAATGAAATGTTAAAATATTTATCTCGTATAATTTAATTTACTTTAAAATAATCAAGGGTCTCTCTCAAATGAGGAAATTCTCCTTCTGGTTCGAATTTGGTACACCGACTTATCAAATTGGTTTTGAAATCTGTGAATAAAAATAAAAATGTATTAATGTAAAGTATAATAGAATTAATATTTAGTATTGATTCAGTATTTGAACTTTGAATAACATACCAGAACACAAATCAATAATTTCCAATACTTTTTCAAATCCATTTAAAGTTGTAATAAAATCCATGATCTTTCTTTTCGAGTACGTCTGACCCTCAAACATTATTGCTCTTCCTTCAGGATGATTCCATAATTTAGCTTTATTACCCAATGCGTGTATTCTACAAATTACATTTATATAAATTCAATCAAAATAATGTTAGTGATAAATGTGTAATGAAATATTTTCAATATCTCACTTGCTTAATAATCTTTCTAAATCTGGAAGATTCGACAACACTGATCGAATAGACTGAACTACATTAACATTTTCTATTAATTCTTGTATAGCCTCTTGACGCTCTTTTATAATATTTTTACGACAAGATGGTCTGCATATCCATTCTCGTAACAACCTGTATTTATTAAATTCAATGTAAATCAAGCAAATATTATAAATAATATACTTCTTTTTTTGTTTACCTTTTACCAAATGCAGTTGCACAATAATCCAATGTTTTCATAAGAGAACCTTCTCCAAAAATTCGTAGATTGTTGATTGTAATAGCATCCAATACCTGATCAAAATTAATTTGTAAAAAAAGAAAGAAACAAGTTTGATATACTTAAATAGGTATTTAAAATACGAACCATATTGTTCATGAGTTTTATTTCTGTACGTTCATCACCATTGAAGAAATCAGGTGGTACATATGTTTTAAATTGTGCCTGTGCCAATAATTGTTGATCGAGTAAATACTCTTTAAGTAAATAAATGCATCCTCCAAGAGCACGTACTGCTAATTCTTTATCTTCGGAAGGAGTTAAACCCAAACTATCTCCTTCACTTAAATAAGGTTGTAAACCTTCGGGCCAAACAAAATTTGAATCTTTCTCTTTTTTAAAATATTCACCTTCGTGAAGATATTTCAACGTGTTAGCAGCAGTCCAAAATTGTACATCGCGTTGAAGAGATTCCTTGTAGGCAGCTGCCATCGAATTATTTAAAATTTTCAATACGGCTGGTGATAAATTTCCGCGTTCATAGACAATATGGACTGGTGGATAATGTGCAAATAAAGTCAATAGTCTGGAATTGTAACAATCATCCACAAATTCTCCAAGATGAAAATCACCGATGGTGGTATCTATAAAACATACTCCAAAACTGCTGTTTACTCCTGATTTACATTTTTGAACCAAAGAGAGAAGATAATTAGAATTAGGTGTAGATACGTCAACATCCAAAGGAGTATGAACTCTAGTACCCTTTGTACTTATTTGACAAATCTCACGTTTTACAACCTTGTCGTATTTGGTTACTTTGGACATTTTACTACAACGTTGTGTCATCATGTCTGGTGTTTCAGTTTGTTCAATACGTGCAATCTTATATCCTCTTTCAATAAGACTCGTTGAAAAACGTCCATATCCAATTTCTGGGAAACCAGAATGTGCAAATTCTCCACGCATGTATGTTAGATTAAGTTCATTAACTCCAGTAACTGCATCCATGTGATACAATTCGTAGAACTTTCCAACTTTGAAAAATAGAACACAATCAAAGTGTTTGCTCTTGAGTTCCCACCACTGTCTCATGGCAGGTGTCTGATTGTTAAGGAATTCCAATGGTACGTAAACAGTTCTACAATCATAGTTTGGATCGGTTGGTGGTCTTTTATTAATATCCCTTCTTTTATTAGGTTGAAGAAAATCATATTTTAAGTGAGGCCATGAATCTGCTGGAATAGCAGGTGCACTTGTTGATTGTTCCTGAGATTGTGGTGCAGAAACTGATTTTATTTCTTTTTTCACTACTTGTTTGGGTGTTCCTTTTTCTTTACGTGAACCCCCCTTGGCAATTACAGACTTCTTTGGTTTTTTCTAAAATATTAAAGAACATTTATTTTTAAAAAGAGAAATGAAAACTTAAACTTGCTTTACTAACCTCAGGAGTTTCTTCATCTTGAGTTTCTATTTCACTTTCTGTAACACCTTCAGATAACTCAGTTTCACTGTCTTCATCTGCTGAATCTAAAATATATTTATAAAATATAAATGACTTGATAAACAATAGAAAATTGTTATAAATAAAATGAATATGTACCAGGTTTGAAACTATCACCAGAATCTTCACCAGAATCTTCTTCAGGTATAATAATTCTACGTCGTTTGGGTTGAACTGGTACAATTTCTTCATTTTCATCTGATTCTTCATTTTTCCAATTTCTTTTGCGTATATCAATTTGACGATTTTCTTTTTCTTCTACTTTTTTTGTTCTATACAAAGGAAAGACATTGTGCATTCTTAGTCCATCAACAAAGAGATTTATATTGTGCCCAATAATTATTTCAATTTCTTACAATATAAATCAAATAATAGTAGAATTTATAATACTGAATATATAATGTAAATAAATAAATGTATTAATAATTTAAGGAAATTGATCTAAGGAAATATTTCAGCTTACAAACCTTTGTTCTTTCGTCCACTTTTCGGTGTTCCTGGCGTTGCAGCATTTGTACTTTTATTGTCTTTATTATCTTTATTATCTTTTTGTTTAACAGTCTTTGGTGATATGAAATAATTATACAATGTATTTACTTTAGACATTTTGTTCTATTGTTAATAGTTAGAAAATTAAAATAGAAAATTTCTTAGACATTAATCGTTCGCTTCTAATTCTCACGACGCTCTCATAGTTCTCTTCCGACCACACAAGGAAAAAATCGCGGCAAAATTTTGACCATTTCTATGATGTAATACCTGATCGATCAGACAGATTTTTCCCTAGAAAAAATAGAAACAAAATATACATTTATTTAACAATTATATTTGTATAAAACATTTCGTAATATTTATTTAAAAAATAAATCATCAATAAAGGCTTTCGAAAAATAATGAGTTACAATAACAAATGTTTAATATTTTTATTTTCATCATTTATGACATATAAATATTAAATAGATTGTGTCTATTACATTTACATATATATGGAGATCATTTGTATAAAAATTTATAATAATCATTCAAATTTTTGTATTATTTTTCAATTTTCTTAATGCACTTGTTTGCACGTTTTTTAACTCTATTTAAATTCTATTGGGTTCCCGCCACTCGTATAAATCTATTCCTCGTCGAATCAAAATGCAGATCTTTTTCTTCGACCAATCAGATCTCAGTCACGATGACAATTTGCAAATAAGCGAATAGTTTTTTGTATTATCGAATCCTAGTTTCATTAAAATTAATAATAAGCATCTATATTTTGTCATTGGTTGAAAGATGGAATAATTTAGAACGGAGAGCTAGCTATTGGTTGAAATTTACGAAAGTTCGATTGGTTTTAACTACTATCGAGAGAAAGCACAAAATCGATAGTATCGATACTATCATGTCCTTTCTCAAAGTACACTTCATGCCCTACGTATTCTGAAGTTAACCAAGTGGGCTGGCGTGGTAGTTTCCCAATTGTATTTCTGATAATCTTCGCTACAATCATGTCTGCAGGTAAATATATTCGTTAGAACACCTTATCTACATAATTCTTTATATTATTTTTTATAGATTAACCTAATTAAAGTTTCCTACGCAACGTTAGAATGATTTTAAACGAACCTAACCAAACTTTGTATAAATTGCACCATGCTTTCAATATTGTACCATATACCATTAACGTCACATTTTATATATTTCAAATGTCAAATTAATTTATTTATTCAGGTAAAAAAGGTAAAAAGAAGAAAAATTGTAAAACCGTCGATTTAATGTCATTTTTGGCTGATGGTGGTGGAACCCCTACCATACCTTTGAAGTCTACGAGTTGGGCCGATGATGTCGAAGATGAGCATGGTATACGAACATTATACATTTATAATAGATCATTGTCATATAATCTGTCAAAGATAATTTCTTTTTTATTTTTCTTTTTTGCATATATATGCATATATAATAGATATTAATTATATTTTAATTTTCTGCTAATTTTGGGATATAATTGAAAGATAGTAAAATGCTCAAATATTAAATCCCAAAGTTTAATGTCAACTAGATAAAGAAATTTGTATGACTCATCCAGCCAATAAAGATAAAACAATGGCTAATCAATAATTCAATTAATTAGATGATATGAAATAAAGTGAAAGTTTTTTTTTTTTTTTTTAATTCTATTGTGTAATGAATTATTTTTGTTGATGGTTTTTTTTTTCTATTTTATAGAAGGTGGATATACTTCAAGGAGTAATAAAGAACCAGTTGTTCTGCCTACTGCACCTAGAGCAGCAAGAGGTTCACGTATCGATGAAGAAAATATTCCTACAAATCCTCCTTTTGTTGCATATGTAACTAGTTTACCTTATGAAGTAGATGAGGATGATCTTTTTGAATTTTTTGCTGAAATGAAGGTTCATTGATTTTCTTTTTATTAACAAATTAATTTTCAATTGATTTATTTGATTGATTTTGTAATTTGAATACTTTTTAGGTGTCTAGCGTGCGTTTACCTAAAGATCCAAACAAACAACTTAGAGGATACGGTTATGTTGAATTTGAAGACCGTCAAAGTTTAATTGACGCTCTTTCAATGACAAATACTGTAAGAAAAACAAATAAAATATCTTCTTTTAATATTCGAAATAAATAAACAAATAAAATTTTGGATATTTGTAGACTATGAAAACTAGGCGTATTCGTATTGAAGTTTCAAACAGCAGTAACGATGAACGACGTGGTGGTCGTTTAGGTAGAGACAATCGCAGGGATACCTACGATGATCCTGAACGTACTTCTGGGGATTGGAGAAGTAGGCCTAGGGATGAACCCGCAGGATCAGAAGGTGGTGATACTTATCGTAGACCTTATGACAATAGGGAAAGAGAGAGAGAAAGAGAAGGTAATAATATTTTTTCAATACATATTTTGTGTCTTACTTGAAACAACAAAGAAATATGTTTTTCAAAATTGTCTCTTATGTTTATTATAGTTACTGATGATAAGCCTGGAGCATGGCGTAATAGAAGCGAAGATGACAGAGGAAGATCTGCCTTCAAGGATAGAGGTTTTAGGGATGACGATAGGGATAAGGAATGGTCACGTTATGGTGACAGAGGTGGTAGTAGAGATAGAGATGGTGATAGAGATAGAGATAGAGGTAGCAGTTTTGGTCCACGTCGCGATTATGGAGATTGGGAACGTGATGGTCGTAATAAAGATGGAAAAGGAAATTTAGAAACAAAGCGTAAGTTAATTGAATATATTATATTGAAACTATTAATATTTATATATTTTATTTTGTTTAATGTATATATTTATTATGTATTCAATTGTAGCCACTGAAACACGAACCAGACCAAAGTTACAATTGCAGCCTCGCACTAAGCCTATTGAACCGTTAAATGTTAAAGAAGAAAAATCTGAATCGACAACTACATCTACTTCCACCTCATCTGCACCTGCTACTAATATTTTTGGTGCAGCTAAACCCGTCGATACAACTGCCAGAGAGAGAGAAATAGAAGAACGTCTCGCTAAATCATACGCAGAGTCAAGATTGAAGGAAGAAGCGTAAGCGTGTTATATTATTTGTAAACTATCATTTTACAAATGTTTCTAATTTTGTTTAACAATTATTCTTCTTTTAATCTTTCCAATTAACAGAGAAAACGAAAAACGCAAGGAAGGTACATGGGGTCGTCGAAATGGAGTGAGTTTTGTTTTATAAACAAATTTGATTTACTTTTTACGAAACATTAAACTAACATGAATTTTCTTTTATTAGGAGGATCGTGATGATAAAGAAAAGGATAAGAGTCGTGAAACCTGGAGATCAGATGCAGATAAAAAATGGGCTGACAAATCAACGACATCATCTCACAGTCAGCATTCGACTACTGCGCGTTCTGGTATTTTCTCTTTGCATTTAAAAAAAGCAACTAGTTCTAGTTTCTATAAATATTTTCGCTAAAGAGAAACAAACACACCGGATACAATTAAGCATACTGTTTGTATGTCAGATCAACATGGAGATTCTAGAGCGGATTCCAAAGGAGATTCCAAAGGAAGTTCCAAGGGGGATTCCAAAGGTGATTCGAAAAATTCCAATTCTCGCAGTGGTCCGGCACCAACGAAAAAAACTGATAATCGTGGATTGGATAAGTAATTATTATTATTATTATTATTATTACATTTACATTTTGTACGATATGTTTTTCATGAGGAGGGTGTGTGGTTTTTATTATTAAAATAAATTCTAGCAGGGAACGAAAGGATAGAGATAAGGAGAAGGATGAACTCGATAGAATGCCCAAGGCAAAAGACGAAAAAGCTCCAGTGAGTAGAATACATATTGTTTTTTTTTTTTTTTTTTAATATTGTTACATATATTAAAAAATGTATATATAATGTAAATTCCATTTCAGAATTTTGTCGTTTCCAACAAGTATTCCATGTTACCTGATGACGCGGATCCAGACATAATTGAAGATTAGTCGTATCATCATAATTTAACATGCCACAACGGGCATGCTAATTGGTCTATATGCATATATTACTAATGTTTGATTTACAATTAAAACTACGTATCCCACATTCATTCACAAAGCAAGAAGGCATATTCTTCTCTTGGTACTATTTTACAGGAATTATTGTTGATTTATATATATATATATTATATATATATATTTAATCTATTTTATTATTCCGAATATAATTATCAATCTTCTTCTATTTGTGTATTTGATTTATATTTAATAATATTAATGAGTACTTTTTATGTCACTAAATCAACGTGGAAAAGTTTTCATATTATTATATTTTTAAAAAAAGGAATTATTATTTCAATACCTCATGCATACATATATATATATGTATATATATATATATATATATATATATATATATATATATATATGTAATATAATAATTCTATAAATATTGCATTTTCATGAAATAGGAATTGGGATTTTATTTGTTGTAGAGTTGTTGTACATTGTATCTTATTTACAATATAATATATCAATACTGATACAGTTATGCCAGATGCTGTGTTATTATAGTATTTTTTACGATACAGTACGATGTTTTTTCATGTATCATCTATAAAAAAAGAAAAAAAGAAAATCAAAGTAACAAAAGATGAAACACCTTTGTCAATCGAATTAACTTTGTGCTACGTACGCTGTACTCGTTGTATATCAAATTCAAATTATAATATAACAAGGAATTATCACATTGGAGAAAATAATGTTTATGTTCACATACACATATATATATATATATATATTTTTTAAAGTTTTATTACATCATCTTTTTGTTTTTTTTTTAATTGATCATTTTACCTTGCCTCTACTTTGTATAAATTAAACTAAAATTCTCTCTTTTGTTTTTTTTTTTTAATAATATTTTAGTACAATAAATTAGTTAATATTAATGAAACTTATAAAGGTAATGCACGGTCTTTTTTTTTTTTTTTACAGAACTGTGCAAAAAGTTTTCATACGTCTTTATATATATATATATATATAATATTATATACAAAAGTATTAACTTGATATATTATATATCAATTTTAGTCGGTCATTATTGTTGAGTAGTCTGTGCCAATTGACGCAATTGCTTTAACACAGTTTCCAACAATTTTTTCTTATCCCTTTCGCTTTTTTTCAATACGGAAAATACCGTTTTCTTATCGGATTCTTTAAGTCTGTAAAAAAGAGTACACGTCGTATTAATATTAATACATATTCGATGATAAAAAAAAGAAGAGTTATACTCTCGGTTACATACTTCTCTAATAAAATCACAGCCATATTTGGTGTTACTAAGTTATATTTGCTTGAATCATGACCGTAGTCATGAAAGTAGGTTGGCCAATCCCAACCCATGAACAAGTCTAGCAATTGTCTTAATTGACTGAAGTATTGCAATAATGTACCTTCTGGTAAACCGACAATAGGTTCTGAAGCAGCAAACTCTGTAAAATGTAATCATTATATATACATATATATATATATAATAATTGCTTACTATTAAATAAATTGAATCTGTAAATACAAATACATACGTTCACATTGTATTGTATCCAAATTGACTTGTTGAAGTGCACCCATTGATATTTGTTTTACATCTTCGCTGATTAATATATCTAATATAGCTTTTGCTATATGATCGCAAGCCGATTTACATGCAACTTGTGCAACTTCATCCTAAAAGTTTACAATGATACACATTTATTAAATAGAAAATTGTTTATGAATTTGTTTACATTAATATATATATATATATACATTCTTTTTTTTATATATACGTACTGGTAAATTAGTAAAACATGTAAATGTACTTTGTAAAAATGCTATGAGATCTGTAATGAATCCAGAAGCATGGCCTTGAGGTTCTGACAAATTCCAATCATAATTTTCTAATTCTAAAAATTCGTCGAGCTTCTTTTCAAGTTTTTCACATATTTGTGTTTCTGCATCTTCTCTGGCTACTCTAAACATGGCAGATTTGTCACCGACACAACTCAATTGTCCTTCGTGTTGTGTTCTGTAAGAATATAAAAATGAATCATTCTTTGAAATTGAAATTGAATTGGATGGTGTTTGTTCAAATATTTCATTACTACCCAGTAATATTGGTAACAAATTCTTCCAAATATTTTGTAGATTTTTCTAAATAGCCCATGTTTATTATAATTTGAACAACTTGTAAAAGAGCTAATGATGGTTTTCGAAATAATGACGACAAACATCCGCTAAATGTTCTCGTTAAAAGTAAATTAGTCGATTTACAAATCATTTCGTCTATTTCTGCTTGAGTAAAATTAAGATCCTCGGAATATTTTAAACAAGCATAAATGAATTCTTTAACTTGTTGATAAACTTTTGGTACCATGGCTGAAAATGGAAATTTTTTCGGAAAATTTGTCGCTTTTTGTAATTCCTCGTCATGATATGGAAAAGAACTAAGAATGCTTTCAAATTCTGCTTGTGACGTGACCTGTAATTAATTAACTCATTTGTGATATATGACCTATATATGTATAATGATTTTTATTACTCAAGTAATCAATCATACCTGTAATGGTAAAAAACTATCCTCGTCTAAAATATCTCGAAATACTTGAACCCAATGTTGCATAAGAACTTCATTATAATGTACACGAATTTCTTGTAGTAAATCCCAAAGTTGTCCAACAGGATATCCATAATTCTAAATTATTATTATTATTAATCATTTATTATATAATTTTTATAAATTATTAGACATGTTGTATCACAAATGTTACTTACACTCAATGTCGTGTTAAAAAGCATTATCAAGTTTTTTATTTTTAATATTAACGTTGCATCTGTACAATATGCCTAGAAAAATTGAACAATTAATTAATAAATTATTCATATTTTTAAGGTTAATAGAAAACTTACCGAATGCGTTCTAAGTGAATTGACTATTTTAGATAAAGCCATAGTCCACAATTCTTCTAAATAAGAATGAGTAACTAATCCATTACTTGTATTTAAGATATGATCTTCCACCACAAAAAAGCCAACGAGACTATGTAAATAAGCCTGATATCCAATCAAACTTTCATGCTAAATATACAAAATATTAGAATTGTTTATATGTTGTGATAAGAAATATAATTGATAGAAATGGTGTATGTACATTAATTACCATATTAATAGGAGGTTGCAAAACAAGTCTAGCTTGTTCCTTTCTTTGGTTTCTATAATAACTCTTGAATTTTTCACCTTCACTAAGGACAGTGTAAATGTGCATGCAACGATACACCGGACTAAAATCCATCAAATCTTGAGCACTTAATTCTTCCTCCCCGTCACTTGATTCAGAATTTGTATGTAATTTTTTCTTTTTACGTCCTACAATCTCAGCTTCGATAACCAATTGTTCAGCGGTCTATTTCAAATGTAAGACACATATTATTTATTACATTAATAACATTGATATCACAATATGATTTAGCTTACATGTCGCATAGCAACCTCTCCAATTTTTGGCGAATGTTTTCTTATATTTTCAAGAAAATCTCGTAGATCCCACATGGAAGCATCTTTTATGTTTTCACGCAATCTATAAATTTGTATTAAAGAGTTATGAAATTATTTTGAATATGTAAAGTATTGACAATTGCTGTAATACTACCTACTCTGGAATTTGTTGAGTTATTTGGGAAGAGAATCTGTAATTGGTAACTTTTGGAAGGTCATGGTGTTCAAGTTGTTCGAGTGTTTTTAAAGCTGGATAATAACGTTTGTCTTTCAATTGTTTTTGTAGTTTAGCGTATGCTGCCAAAACAGGAAGGCACATGGTGAGACTATTTACAGCGGCTGCCATGTTATTTTCAACTTTACGTGCCCGTACAAGTTCTTCCGCTTTTTCAATGACCTTACTCGAAGTAGCAGTTATACATTTGTCTAGTTCTAATATTTCTGCCTGTATAGTTAACGACAACCTTAGCCAAGTTATGCAACTAATGCATAAGAGATATATTTGATGGAAAAATTGAAAGAAAACATAACTAACGTTAAGTTGTTGCGCTTGCGAACGAACTTGTAAAAGTTCACGAATTGAGTCGATGAATCCTTGATAATGATGATTACACAATCTTTCAATATCCTTGTCATGAGCTTTGATCCGTTCATCGAGTTTCTCCTGAAATTTCTCATGTTCATTGCCATCGTAAATAGCCCTGTAAAAAGTAAATACGATTAATGAACAAATGGGAATTTTGTTAACAAGTTAAACAAACATTAACAGTATTACCTGATAATTAGGCTTATACTATTATTGTTTGATGTTTCTATTTCGTATAAAAAATGTTCGTGCTTAGTTGCAACGCTCGATAAAATATTTTGAATTTGAGCGACCGATAATTTTGACATATTATATTATATTATATTATATTATTTTACTTCATTTTCTTTTCATCCCCCTTAACATGCGCTCTTATTTCCACCCTTTCATTGCGCATATGCAATAGTTCGACCTTGCATCTGCGTAAAAGGGGTGGTTTTCCTGGGCGGGTTTTTTTCAATAGAAATTCAATGACATTTAATGCAACCCTTAATAAAATAAACATACCGAAAAGTAGGTCCTAAATAATCATCAATAGCTTCTATTTCCTGTATAAGGGCGTCGTAACGTTGCATTTTTATTTCACTACTTTTTCAATATTTCATTTATTCCAAGAATTATATTACATTTGATTATAACAAAATGTCATCCTAACCTAGAAATGATTGTTCATTGACGTTTTCAGTAAAAAAAAAAATCTATACAGCGTAGACAGAAATAAATAATAAATATGTCAAGAATTTATCAAATTTAAAACCACCCATATACGACGATCCTGATCGTTCGAGGCGCCATCTAGTAAAAAAAAGATTAAACTATTTTATTTTGGTACCCCATTTGGATCTTTTTATAGTTACACTCCTGAATCATGAAAATGCACCCCTTGGAATTTTTGTCACGATACATTCCTGAACATGTTTTTGTTGTTAACAGACGTCAATTTAACGTTTGAAATATTTACAAATGTTAAGAATTATAATGGCAGATAAGAAATATTTTCATAATCAAGAATATAATAAATTAAGGTTATGTTATTATTATTACAAAGAATTGTTATACGTAAAAAGACATGTCACGTTGTTCATTAATTATAAAGTCGGTTTTGTAAGATATAATTGTTAACATTTGTTATTTAAATTCAAAAGTCTTATTTATTTATTTATATATTTTCCATTTGTCACGTGCTCTGTACAATTTACAATGACTAATTATTTAACTTGAATAAAAAGATTAGTCAAAGAAGGAAATACGTTGGAATGAACCTTGGAAAAACAAATATATTTTTGAAATGACATAAAACTTTACCACAAATATACATTGATACATAATAATTAGTTGAAAGTTATTTAAACACAGTATATCATTGGAATATATATATATATATATGCAATATTATTTCATAAAAGATTTACTTAGAAAAATACATATTTATATTAACATGTGTTTACAATTGAAATGAATTAGCCAATAATCCATTGACTCCTAAACCTGTTACTTCAAATACAGAACCAGCTTTAGGTTGTTGTTTTTTCTCTTCCTCTGATAATCCATAACTTGATGTGGTAACATACAAACTTTGTAAGTTGGGTCCTCCAAATGCAACACTTGTTACTCTTTTAGCTGGAAGTCTGATTATACGTATTAATTTTCCAGTTTTTGGGTTCACATTAAGCACCTAGACATGAGAAGTATTAATGATAACAGATGTATTACTAATTAAATGAAATAGTTGTTAGATGTTTTGGTAATTTCATATTAATTAGTTATCTTTACTCACAGAAGAACCATTAAAAACTGCTATCCAAAGATTACCATCTGTGTCTATAGTCATACCATCTGGAACCCCTTCGGTAATGTTATTTTGTTCCAAATCAAATACAATTCTTCTATTAGCTAAAAACGATAACAAAATGAACGTCAAACTTGTGTATTATTATTTAGCGTCTCTAATAGAAATCTTGAAATATTTAATTACATATAGTTCCAGAAATGGGTTCGTAATCGTATGCAGCTATTTTACGAAGAGGTGAATCGATATAATAAAATGTATCATCTTCTTTGTTCCATGCCAATCCGTTGCTTATAGAAACAGGTGATATTTCAACGCGAGGAACAAAATCTTTTCCAATACGATAGAATGATCCTTGGTTGGGTTCAACCTCACCATTTACTTCTGGACCCATGGTACCTGTTCCAAAAATTTCTTTTTATTAATACAATTCTATTAATTGCAGATTATATTTAAATACCAACCGCCCCAAAAACGTCCAGATGAGTCAACTTTGCCATCATTCCATCTATTGCCTTTGTGTTCTTTATCAACGACAGACAAAACTTTAGTAGAAGATGAAGTTAAATTAAATTCCGAATCCCATGAAATTGAAATAAAATCAAGACCAGCACCCGCTACAAATTTATTAGCATCATCCTCAACGGGTATGGCTACTCCAACTGGACCATTTGCTAAAAACAAAAGAAAATCATTTATAACAATTGTTCATCTATTGTTTTTTTATAATTAAATTGTATTAATTTGTTATTACCTATGTATGTATGTGTAACAGAACCGGTAATAGGATCTAATCTGCATAATAATTGGTTCATAATATCAACAAAGAATAATTTTTGAGATCCATGATCCCAATGAGGCCCTTCGGAAAGTCCAAATGGTTTAGTTACCGCTTTAATTGTAAACCCGGGGGTATTTTCAGTAATTACAGGTACATTTTTGCTATATATATATAAAAAAAACAACTTAAATTATTGTAACTATTGTAATTATTTAGATATGAAAAATGGTATTACAAATGTGTACAAGAAAATAATAAAAACCAACTGATTAGATAATAAGAATAATAATGTTGATAAACTGGACATGGTAATACCTACAAATTTGTTTTTACGAATGTCGTAACAAGGTCGAATAATATATAAGGTTATCAAATGGAATGAGAAAAAGAAAAGGAATGCGGACTTGAATCTTTAAATCAATTAAATGAAGTCGGAAAAATTATAGAAAAATGATTACACAAGTTCTACGAATGTTCGATATTAATGAAGAATTATGTAAGAAGGAAATATTTACCAAGCCATTTGAAAAAGAACAAAAAGAAAATAACTGATTATTACAAATATATTTGAACAAAAATAATCATTAATTGTTTAATAAAAAAAATAGGATACAAAAGTAAAATGTTTAAAGTGTTATATAAAAAAAAGTTATTATTAAATTTGATAGAAAAAAAATGGACGACGAATAAGATGAACGTTTCCGTCCTATCACGAATAAAGCCGTCTTCAAACTACTTGTTGCCACTCCTCAGATATCACGTTTAACTTCAATTTAATCACATCTTTACATTCTATGTAATTGGAAGCGCGTCTTATATATATTTTATGATAATACGTTTCGTGATTATCAAACTGCATATTAATCATCCGCTATTTCAAATCTTTTTATTCATTATGAAATATTTTTTCAATTCTTTTTCAAATGGTCACGTGTTTACTTACATATTTTTGAACAAAATATAATTTGTAAATAAGAAAATGAAAAAAATTAAAGATTAAAATCATTATTATTATTATTATTATTATTATTCGAATATTTTAGTAGACTTTTGTATGAGACATTCGATAAATTAGAAAGTATAAATTCCAAAGAGTTTAGAAACACGCGATTAGGTATTGAAACAAGTTTATGATGATTTTTTTTTTTAATGTTCAAATATAATTGTAAAATAAAATTGAATCTTTTTTTACTTACCGATGATGTGTATGATGTGAATGACGTGCAAAAGTTGAAGAAATCAAAATTAGATTTAAAAAAAGATAAAGAAAATTGTTGAACATAATGATCAAGAATTGATGTTTTCGATGTAACAATAACTTGAGAAAGTGATCAAGGACTACGAGCTTGTTGATGGTCGTGTGGCAAATTAAGAGGAGCAAAACAGAAAGAATGCTAAAATAAATATATTCCTTGTCCTTATATAGAATTTGACGTTCACCTCGTTAAATCGAAACTTAGAAATAAGCTTGTTGATCAACTTGATAGCGCGTAAAATCAATATTTTACGAAACTCCTTGAATATTAAATTAAACATATTATCTTTCCTACATTATTTGCATTTTTTATATGCTTTTATTATTGTTAAATAACAAGACAAATTGTTAAGGAAAAAGAAACACATATTTCTTTTTTTCCTATTTTATATTCGACAACCATTTTTCAAAAGAACAATTCTAATTTAACTAAACCTATTGTCTAATATATCTAATATATTCTTTTTTACTTTATATATTTATTTTATACAAAATTATTCAATTTTTCTATGAAATATTTATTTCATTTCTATGAATAGAAATATAATATAATAATACCATATATAATATATATATATATATATTCATTTTTACGATATAAAAAATATTGACATAATGATTATAAAACATTTGGAAAGTTGTTCAACTGTCTAAAATGATATTAGTAAATATACTTTGTTAAAAGGGGGATTTTTACTCAAACAAAATTGAAAACATCGAAATATTCAATTTGAATGAGGTCAAATATACGCGCCATATGTACAAACAATTATTATTCGGTGCGCATGCGCCAATAAAATCATTCAGTGCGCATGCGCCAATAAAATCATTCAGTGCGCATGCGCCAATAAAATCATTCAGTGCGCATGTGCAAATAAGATTATTCGGTGCGCATGTGCAAATAAGATTATTCGGTGCGCATGTGCAAATAAGATTATTCGGTGCGCATGTGCAAATAAGATTATTCGGTGCGCATGCGTGAGGAGTATGTGGCACCATCCGTCGTCAGATGAGGGAACTCTGTAGTCTCGCGGCCAACATCATCATGTCACGTGACAGCGGCATATTGATACGTGTCGTCCAAGACAGCCACGACTCGCAACCGCTTGCCAGTTTAAGCCTACGCGGCCACCTTTATTCGAGTCTTCTTGTTTCGTGTGTGAGTGTTGAACGGTGTTGTTCTTAGGATCCGTATTAAGATCATCCGTTATTTCTACTCTCGAAGATTGGTATTTTTTAGTGAAATAACCTTACGGAATTAAAATGGGATGTGAGTATAAAACATTGAATTATTATTAATTACAGTAATAATTTATTTTCATAAAACAAATTACCGCTATTTGAGTTTATTGGTAACCTCCCCTTATGACTTATAATAAAATAACATATTGTTCATACGAGAAAAAAGTTTTTTATCTATTACTTAACTTTAATATACGATACGTTATTTATTTATTTCTTACATGTTTATTTGATGATTTTTTAGTTAAATTTTTGGAGGTGATAAAACCATTCTGCAGTATACTACCAGAAATAGCGAAACCACAGAGAAAGGTAAGTTTTCATGAATCTATTCATATATATCTTACATTTATATCTGTCTAATCGTAAACGTCATACCTTATATATTTTTATATTTTAAGAATTAAATCCACGTTGCATTATATTGTAATACATACATGACAAAAAAATAACCTTTAACCTACTTTCACACGTGTAACGTTTCTCTCTTTTTTTTTTTTTTTTTACAGATGCAGATCTTTTTCATGTTTCTATTTTTCATTTACTTTTCTTTTTCTTTTACAGATTCAATTCAGAGAAAAAGTACTATGGACGGCAATAACGTTGTTTATTTTTTTAGTATGCTGTCAGGTTAGTTATTTTTATACACACACATATATATATATATATATATATATATATATGACTTATTATCGTCACATCTGTTTCATTATTATTCAAAAAAATATTACAAATTTATTTTCTTTTATAGATTCCACTTTTTGGCATTATGTCTTCAGACAGCGCAGATCCGTTTTATTGGATTCGTGTTATTCTTGCTTCCAATAGAGGTACCTTAATGGAATTAGGAATTTCTCCCATCGTTACTTCCGGTCTTATCATGCAACTCTTGCATGGTGCTAAGATTATTGAAGTCGGTGACACTCCAAAGGATAGAGCGCTTTTTAATGGAGCACAAAAATGTAAATGCAACAAAAATATTAGAAGGACTGAAAAGTAATGTCGTTACTACTCACATGTCAAATTATTTCTAATATTTTCAATCAAAAAACACCGATTGATGATTTTTATTTACCAGATTTGAAAAGATTGTTGATAACGTGATTAATTAATAATAAAAACTTGTTTGAATTTTAAGGTTAAAATGCGACATTACGTTCTGGTTCACTTAATACAATTATCTGTATCTTATATCTTAATCAATTAAATGATTATCTTTTTTAATTGGATAGTGTTCGGTATGGTTATCACTGTTGGACAAGCCATCGTTTATGTAATGACTGGAATGTACGGTGACCCAACAGAAATTGGAGCTGGTGTTTGTCTTTTGATCATCATCCAATTATTCGTTGCTGGTTTGATCGTATTACTTCTTGATGAGTTACTTCAAAAAGGTTACGGTTTGGGAAGTGGTATTTCTCTTTTCATTGCTACTAACATCTGCGAAACCATCGTATGGAAAGCATTTTCACCTGCCACTGTCAATACGGGTACATTGATTAACATTTTACTTGTTAATTACATTACTATGGATAGATATATTACTTAAATTGTTTTATGTACAGGTCGTGGAACAGAATTTGAAGGTGCTGTTATTGCTTTGTTCCATCTGTTGGCTACAAGACAAGATAAAGTTCGAGCCCTTCGTGAAGCATTTTACAGACAAAACTTACCTAATCTCATGAATCTCCTTGCTACCATTCTAGTATTTGCAATTGTGATATACTTCCAGGTAATTTGTCAAATATACTTTACAGAAGAAGGTAGTACCTGTAAAAAGAAATGTTAATGTAAATTTGTATATTTACAGGGATTCCGTGTAGATTTGCCAATCAAATCTGCTAGGTACCGTGGACAATACAGCAGTTATCCCATCAAATTATTCTACACTAGCAATATTCCTATTATACTTCAGTCAGCATTAGTATCCAACTTGTATGTCATCTCTCAGATGTTGGCTGTAAAATTCCAAGGAAACGTCATCGTCAATTTGTTAGGAGTTTGGTCAGATGTTGGTGGTGGTGGTCCTGCTAGGTCTTATCCTGTTGGTGGATTATGTTATTATCTTTCACCACCGGAATCAGTAGGTCATATCGTTCAAGATCCAGTTCATGCAGTCTTATACATCTTATTCATGCTCGGTTCATGCGCATTTTTCTCTAAAACTTGGATCGAAGTCTCTGGTAGTTCTGCAAAAGATGTGAGTGAAAATAACACTGTTTATCAAATGTATAATTTATTATATATTGTAATAATTGATATTTTTGGTTATGTAGGTTTGGAAACAATTGAAGGAACAACAAATGGTTATGAGAGGTCACAGAGACAATTCCATGATTCGTGAATTAAACAGATACATTCCAACAGCTGCAGCGTTTGGCGGTTTATGCATCGGAGCACTCTCCGTGTTAGCTGATTTTCTTGGTGCAATTGGATCGGGTACTGGTATATTACTCGCTGTGACTATCATTTATCAGTACTTTGAAATCTTCGTTAAGGAACAAAGTGAAATGGGTGGCATGAGCACTCTATTGTTCTAAATTTATATATATATATATATATATATATATATATATATATATATTTATATATATATAGGTATATATATATATATAAATATATATAGACTTTCAAAGTGAACTTTTTTAATTTTGAAGAACTGAGAATAATAATTTATTGTAAAATAAGAACGCGTTTGGCAATGTCAGCACTAAATATGTACCTGATTTGCCATAAAGTGAAGTCTTCATCGTGTGAATCAAATCATACAAATATGTGTATACTATTGTCCAATGATAGTAGAGATGATTTCTTTAATTATTCAATTTTTTCATATAAATTCTTTACTATATATGATGTTAGACTTATAATACTTTATATTCCTCATTTTGTTTTTGTTTTTTTTTTTTAATTGATTTATTTGATTTATTTGATTTATTTTTCAAAGACAAACAAAACACATAGACATTTTTCTCTAATAATAATATATAAATAAAATTGTTCTTTAGTACATAAGTGTCATGTCACATTTGCAAACAAATGTAATGACCGAACGTAAAAGATAAAAAAATCATCAATTAAATCTTAAATGATTGAATAAGAATGTGAAAAAAAAAAAAAAAACAAAAAAAAAAAGATTTGTTGTCAAATGCTTTATCCATGCATTTTAAGATGACGATGATTATAATGAAAAATGTTTCTCACAGTCGCACGCGCGAGTAATTATAATAATAATAATAATAATAATAATAATGTAAATAGTAAGAAAATAATAAAAATATTCTCAACATTTTTTACTAATATTTTAAACTCTGTGTAATCATCCAGAGCTTTATAAGAAAATAAAAATAAATAATAAAAAGACTCCAGACGTGTACGATTCGGATTCGTAACGTTTATATGAATTTAAGTGTATACATATATACATACATATATATATACAAAAAAAAATTACGTAATCATTTTGTTCGGACGAGACCACCCACCTAGGGTAAAATTCGTACAGCAATCAACTGTCATCATAGGTAATATACATCATTCCTGTATTATTAAAATGATATAACACACAATTTAATTTCTTCAATGTTGTATTTAGCACAATGTACTTTTATAAAAAGTCAAAGTTGTATTTTTTTGTTGTCTTCCTTGCTTTTTTCTTTTTCCTATCTATAAACAACAACAAAAGAAAAAAATTTATAGAATAGATAATTATCTTCTTTTTGTTCGTTAAGTTCATTTATAATATTAAATCAATGTCAAAACAAATATTGCAATTTGTTAATTATCATAAAGAGTATGAATGTGAGATGTGATGTATCAATGATGATACAACATATTATTATTATTATTAATACTTATAAGCGAGTGTTAGTTTTATATATATATATATATATTATTAATGAACGAATTAGCAAATTATTATTATTATTATAGATATATATATATATATACGTATATAAAATATTGGCAAAAAAAAATGGGGAAAAAAAAGCTCCAAAAAAAAAAGAAAAAGAAAAAAAAAAGCAGGTTCATTTCTATTTTATAATGTGTGAAAACGTCCTTTTCTACTTTGTATGTAATAATAGTGTTGTTATTAATAATAATATACCTACTGTTATTAAAATTTCAATGTAGAAATTGGTATATTGAAAATACCTAAATTGTATTAACGCGAATATATAGTATATAAAAGTATTCAATTCTTTTCATCAAAGGCACATTTTATATCCAAACTTTTCCTTTTTCTATTATTAATTATTTTTTTGTTCAATTCATTTCTTGTTTATATTCTCAAAAATAAATAATTCGATTATTTACAAAAGTAATTGTATTCGATAAAATATAAAGGTGTTTTTTTGCATCATCATCATTATTATTATTATTATCATTATTATTATTATTATTTGTGTTCATTAAAAAACAATGTTGAATAAAGTGGACCTAAATTGTGAATGTTAGCGAGTAAAATCAAACGAAGTATTTCAATGAAACGTGTGTTTGGAATCGAAGTATCGGTATCTCTCCATGCTATGTTAGATCCTTCATTTCGAGTGAATAATGCCGGTGATGGAACATTCTCTCTCATGTATGCCCATACGCATTCTCTCATAACGGTATTTATCTGTAAACAATAAGAAACAATATTTATATATATATATATATTCATACATTTGACCCAAAATAAATGTGTATGTGCATACCTGATTAGGTTCTAGAACAGGTAAAATATCTCTGATACTTGCTAACGGTGGTGGTAACAATTGTCCAAGCGCCATAACATTTAATAATGCAACACCTTCTTCAATATTCCAATTAGCCATAACTGTAGCTGCTATTCCTCTTAACAAAACAGAACAATATGCTAATGCTGGCCTGTACCAAGCTGTTAATTCCAACAGTGTCCATAAAAGGGGTACATCTTTGAACGTACGACGAATTTGTAAATCTCTTTCTACAGTAACCTGTAATAATTGTTTAATATTCTTCGTAATTTTGTAATATGTCGGGGTAGTAGATTTTCAAAATAAAATACGTACTTTGGTAAATTCTTCATCAGGCCAGGGTAAACCATTATACATAACATCGGGTGATACTAATTCAACCAATAATAAACTAACCATTGTTAATGCATCTAAATTAACAGGATATTGTTCTGATTCTTGATTGCTACAGCAAGCTTTTATCACATCAATTAATAACATTTTATTTATAGTAATAATTCCTTTGTCGAGATTATTTTCTGGTGGTGGTCTTCTTGGACCATGACCTATTACACCAGCATGAAATACAGAAGAATTTCTTTGAGCTAGCATCGTACTTGTGACCTGTAGTTTGAAGAGAAATATTAGAAACATGTTTAATTGAACAATTACAAAATGATATTATTAACCTGTTTATGATTTTGATGTAGCAGTAACATTTCTTCAAATTGTTGTTCAAATTTTTCCTTTGCACCAAAATATTTAGCTGGATCATTATTAATACAGTGTACCAAAATATCTCTGAGTGCTAAAACTCGTGCACACTGAGAATAACATGTTAAATCCTTTAACAAATGGCAAACTATTTTGATGCCTTTCTCTTTCTTTATAATATCTATAAATGAAAATGAAAATCAATATTCAGGTAATACAATAATATAATTCATTTGATAAATAAATAAATTACCTTCTTCTGCTATACATAGAAAAAAATATTCCAATATTGCTTTAACTAATTTCAATGCAAGTTCAATGTTTGGTACAAAATAATCTTTCCCAGGCATACTTAATAAAGCTAACATTCCAGCTATGTCACTAGCTAAATCAAAATTATCTGTTTTCGTTAATAATGAAGAAATTTGAAGTAAATTCGATTTGATGGCTCTAGTTACCATTTTCGATCTAAATACTACAACTCTGTTAGATTTCTCCCACCTAAAAAAAAAAAAAAAGAAGAAACAAAATAAGTTTTGCATTTAATGATAATTATTTTGTAATGAACATGAATCCATATTGTATCATGCGTAATTCCTAGATAATTACGTTATAATCTTTACTTTATATACCTACTTTAATAATATCGTAAGATTTTCAAATAATTGTCTTGACTCTTGAATCTCTGTAAGACTCTTATAATGAATTTCTCGAAGTGCTTGTTCTACTACTTGCGTAAAATAACCATGATTAGCAAACATAGTTTCGCTTTCTGGTTTGTTTATAGGAAACAATATAGAATTGTTAGAAATAAGATGTATCAATGCGGCTAAATGAAATGTCGTTTGTGCTTTTACCAACATAAATGATGCTGCAGATATTAAAATGTTAGAACTCTGTCCACCGATAAAACACAATAATCTCACTGCTGTTTGAACTCGCAATGGATCTCTATTTAGAAGTAATGGTATTATCACAGGTAACTCTTGTTTGATGGAATTTAAAAGAGAAATATTTGCAGACTGTACGTTATGTGTCCTTAAAGTTAAATTTATTTCTTCTAGCATTAACTCTAATATTTCACGACATACATTCTTGACACTTTGAGTTGCATTAACACTGTGATATCCAACATTGCTTGTATTCAAACTAGTATCTAATAGAACAATTATTATCTGAGATGCTCCTTGTTCGCAACCCAACGCTAAATGTACAGCTAAATCAATCAATGCCTCCGGTTGATTATTGAAATATTTACACCAATCTGAGGCGTATAAAGCAAGTCGTGGAATCACATCGGGATTTACTGAAATATCAAATTTACAATTACTTTGTTTTTTTTTTTTATAATACTTTTATCAATCTATCAAAGTAGTATTTTACGTATCTTACTTACATATTTGTGAAATATCACTAGTTATCGCTTTTAACAAAGTTTGAGAAAGGGAAGCTAAATTTAAAAGAAATGGTACCGTAGCTAATTTTTGTTGTCTCGTGTCTTCATCGACATTTACACTTTCATCCAAACTCCACTGTAACGAAAAACAATTCAAAGTTACTTACTACATCTAATCATTTTTATTTATTATTAGATTTTATTCATATAATCTTACTTTAAACAAATCCAAAAGTGCAGTTCTAATGTCTTGAAAGTGACTACCAGCTAAATGTCCTAGAATACCAACAACTGAATTCAACTTTGGATTCTTTACGTTATCTTCATAACCCATTGCACAGAAATCTTTCAATCCGCAAGATAATACTCTGGTAATAACAACATTTGGAAAACAACTTCCAACATGAGCAACAACCCAATCAAAATGTGGACTATGTAATACACTTGTATCCAGTAATGCTTTAATACAAGATTCTGTATCCGAATTCATAAGACATTGAAGACATTGTGCTGTGATGTCGATCAATGTACGAGTAGTACGACAAGACATCCATTGTTGTAAGAAATCGTTGATTCCAGAGTTAGGTGATAAACTGCCACGTTTTGAATATTCTGATGATAATTTACCTATTTATATGAAACAATTAGATTATAAAGAAAAATGGTAGAATAGAAAATTCAACTGGTACTTACCAAGTAATTCTAAAGACCATGCTGATATTATTGGTGCCCATGCTTCTGGATTTCCATGAATGAAATTACTCAATACAGAATAAATTTCTGCAATGATACTTTCCTCAGATATAACTGTGCTTTGATTTGTCTGTAAAATATTAAAATTAGGTGATACTGAATCAAGAATTATCAATGACAATACTGTTATTGTTTACCTCAATTTGTCGGACATATTTACTAACTGCAATACAAAATACATTGCAAAAATATTCAAGTACTGCATCCCTTGCAGCAGGAAGATTTTTAAGTAAAAACAATGCTGTTCTAGTTACATCAAGTGTATTTGTATTGTGAGTTGGTCTGACAGCCGATGAAATAAATTTCCTAACCTCTGCTAATATTTCTTGCGGTGATAAAGTATTCGGTAAATGTAACATATCTAATATATTAATTTATATACATCAAAGAAAAAGATAAAATCTATTTTGAATAATTTTTAAACGTCAACTACGTTTTGTGACAACTTTACATGAATGTATTCATATTACAACAATGTGTAAACATGTTTTTTTTTTTATTTGTGACGCATAATGTCCACATTGGTCAAATACAAAACTGAACACACTACGTTAATCAAAATGATATTTAATATTAAACAATAATACAAGCTTAAACTTTGTCAAATTAAAATTAATTTATGTTCATTAGAATAATAAAAATCGTTTAATAATATAAAATAATTATTTTAACCAAATATATTGAGAATGTAAGTTTTGATTTGACTCGAATGTCTGTTTGAAAAATTCTGCTAATACAAATAATTAATTATAATATCCTTTCCATTATATTTTCTTAAACTTATAGAATCTCTTATTGAAAAAAAAAAAAGAAACGCAGTAATGTCTTTTCAGTCTCCATTTTTTATTAAATTCTTATTACAATAATATAATTATAAAAAAAAAATCATTATAAATATCAACTTAAAATAAATATATCTCAAATAATTTCTACAATTTCTAAAATACTTATGTGAGAGATTAATTGTCGAGTATATAATCGATAAATATTAAAATGAGTTCTTAGAAATATTGGAACATTTATATTGAACATTTAATTAACTTGCATCCCATATATACATATGGAAGATAAATAGTATATTTTTCTTTTCTCATCATTTCAACGTCTCTTCTTTTTTTCTTGCTTTCGTGGCCGATGAGGTTTTCTTGGAGTAACTTGTGGACTATTTTCTGAACATTCAACATCACTTGGATCATCCTATAATTATTATTATTATCATGTATAATAAATATAGAACCAATTAGATTGTCCAATAAGTTCGTGTAATTTTTGTCTAAATAATTATTGGACGATCTAATAAAATTTCGAAATATACCTTTAATGCAGCAGCCCCATCAGAGGGACCTGCTTGATAAATAACTATAGCTAATATGCATATAACTTGAAATATTGCTCCGACATAAAGTCCAAATCTTAACAGCTGTTCAAAGAGAGTTTCTTCAGCAGGAAGTAAAAGGCGTTTCAATTGTGGATCAGCATCAGCCATACTAAAGAAAATACATGCACATTTAAATAATACATAAAATGTTACAATATTTTTCTAATAAAATATTGACAATTAAAATCTTCAATGTTAAATTGACATGGGATCAAGAAATTTGTAGAGATAATGTGTATAAATGAAATAACAATACCTCTTGCTGATTTTTTCATCCCATTTAGAATATTATCAAATATTGTGTGTTAGAGAGATATCAATTTTTATTAAACATATATCATAACATAGAAATCAATAACCTAAGCAACAGTCGATCGTATAGTAGAAAGTTCGGTTTGTATATAGCAACATTTGCAGAATTACCAACCCCTTTTGACGTATTTTAAATGACAACTATCGGATATTGGTTTTTATTAATATAATAATTTACACAGAGAAAAATGTTAAAGGCTTCAAGTATCAAGTCAAAAAAGTTATAAGAATGTACAAAGAATATATGTTTTTATTCAGAAAGTTCATCAATTTTGAAATGTACAAAAAGTTCTCTTAATTTTTATGGTAATTTTCTGTAAGTTGTCATCTTGATCAAGTTTAATCAGTTGAACGGTAGATGGCACCTTGTTAGATACAATCGATCGTTACGCCAACTACGAGTAATAATGTGTATTAATACAAAATTATCTTCTATATTTTAATCGAAGTAATATTAGTTAATACAAATCATATTTATTATATTATAGATTATTTTTGTTACAATATATTTATTGAAAAGTGTCAAAAGATACCAAGTAGACGTATTAACATGAAAATAAGAATTAAAAGTTGGTCAAATTGAAATTGGCGCGCTGACAATAGCGCCGGAAGCTTTTGGGTTCGAGGCTTCATTGCTTGCGAGTCCGTGGATGTAAACCTTTGTTTTGTACAGAAGAATGGCTGCCATCTTTAGTTTTCGATGGATGTTTTCCGAAGAGATCGCGAATTCTTATATTTATTCCGGTATTTAATAACGTAATAAAATTTAGGATAGTGAAATAACGTCGTCCACGATGTAAAAAGTGTTTTCTCCTTGATTATTTAAGCTGCCTTGGTGTTAGTTCGGTTAAAAAATGCTTGTGTTTACATCTAAGTTTCGAGTGAGCTTCTGTATTCCTGTCATATTAAGGTAAGCGATGGTTTTTTTTCGATATTTTTAATACATTAGAACGGTTTAGAAATTGTAATTGCATTATTTCATAATTCACCATTATTTAATATTATTTTTAAATAGCTTTTTAATTGGGAACATTGATTTTCTAACGAACAATATCTTAGATGATATTAAAATCTTATTTAACATTACATATTTTTGTTACGTATCAACGATTAACTATTTATTCATTAACCATTGTTCGATCTTTTATTATTTGAATAGTTTCTTTATCGGTAACGTATAAACTTTTTTTTTTTTTTGCAAATGCCTTCTATAACCAAAAAAGTTTGTAAGAACGTTTGAAATATTAATACATTGAACTTTTATCGGTTAGTTTGTTAAACAAATATTGTAGATTATTAGGAAGATAAGATTTCGACAAAATATATCTGTTAATTACGATTTCTATTCCGTAATGGTGGCAACAATGGCTGGTAAAATGGTGAGCGAGGGCAGGTCAACCACATTATATACTTACAACTTGAAATATTTTCAATGTACATATTACAAATAATTATTGTCTATTGTGTTATTTATAATAGCAGAATTGTTCTCACTGTTATTTCAAAGTTCTTTTCACGCGGATATACTACTTTGATTGATTCATTGTGTCAAATTGTGAGTAATTTTATGAACACTATTTTCTTGTAAGAATATAAAACAGTTGGTATTGGATTATTTTTTTTTTTTATATATATAAATATTATTTCAAAACAGTTTACAAATAATATAAATTAGTGAAATGTGTGCGTTAAGTGTTACCGTACTTTTCCTTTCAACTCCATTGGAAAAAAATATGTCATTATTCATATGATATAATTATTTTTAATTATATCTTTTGTCTATGTTTTTCACAATGAGTTTATTAATTTACGTATATTGAAGTGATGTATTCATTAGTTTTACAACATATTGAGCAACATATTTGATATATAAAGTCTTTCTGCTAACTATGGTATATAATGTGGTACATTGTAATGTCATAAAAGGTAAATAAGTTTGAGAAACAATAAACATAGGTTATTAAGACTGTATAATATATTTTTATTTCAACTTACTTTAATCGATCCCAGAAAATTATACAATCTTATGCAGTGTTCATAATATTTAATACATATATTTATTTATAACGTGAGTATTAGTGATATATGAAAAAATATTATTTTCTATACATTAAACGTTAAGTAATAAGATGTTTATATATTTGAAAAAATTGTTTACTATTATAACAGTTTGATATTTAGTTTAACTCTTCATATACATTTTCAAATTGTAATATTTAACATATGTCAGGTGCTATTTGTTATCTTAATTGTAATATTCATTAGGTTAACAAGAATTTGTTTAGTTTCATAGAAAATGCGTATATTAACAAGAATTCTAACCTATCTTGCTGAAAATTCATATATGAGATCCGTAAGTGAAGTCGGCGGGAATAAAAAATTTAACCAGACGGCGCTGTTTTCGCCTGTAACGGCCATCTTTGCGGTACTCCCTTCTTGCCCGCCACCTATCTCCAACTACACTCCCTCTCTCTCTCTCTCTCTCTCTTCCTTTTCATAGCTTTCACGCAATCTCTTTTCGTTTCCTACTCCGATTTTATATATTTTTTTCTCTCTATTATTTTATTTTTAATCCATCTTTCTCTTTTTATTTTTTTTTTATTCATTCACTTTTTCCTACATTCGTATTATTATGAAATTTTATTCTTTTGCCCTTCTTACATTTCATTCAATCTATGTCTCAAAAAAAAAATGTCTTCCCAATTGGAGTTTCCGATCTTTGTTACGATAAATCAATGAGTTACCGACTTACGTAAAAAAAAAAAAACCAAGTATAGTGATACTTTTTTCCCCTCTCCCCCTATTTCGCAATATCGTTCAACGTTTTCTTTTTACGTCACATTGTTTTAAACGGAATAATAAATCATTGATATGGATAAAATAACTATTGAGATAACAATAACGTATATTTTTAAAAAGAAAGATATAAAAATTAGAAGAATGTATAGAAAAATATATGTATACTATATAGTATAAGATCTCAACATAAGTTTTATCTTTTCTATAGATACAATTCAATAGTATGTCCTATTTTTACGTTTTACGGTTTTTCACAATATCTCTTTTTCTCTCTTGTTCTCTTTCTCTTTTTCTCTCGCTAGAAGCAGTGGAAATTTAAATCGGTCGTTTTAAAGGATACATCTTCAGAGAAGAGGCGCGTAGAGCGCACAGTGGGCGGAGATAGAGGATGTTCCGGTGTTGCGGGAGAGGGGGAAGGCTGCACTTTAACTGGGTAGTGGGAGGAATGTTGATGGTGAGCGGGGTGTGGGGACCACGAATGAGGGACGAAGGGAAAGCGATGAAGGGTAGGAGCAGTAGGGTAAGGACAAGGGTTGGTGGAGAGGAAGGGAGGTTTAACGCGCTCGGTCGACGGTGGGTTGGCATTCGCCGGTTGCGAGGTAAAATGGTATCGACCGCAAGAGAGAAGTTCACATGGATTGACGAGCACGCGCGACACACCGAATGCGTGTGATCCATGCGAAAATTTGTAGGCGAAGCAACCAGCAGCAGCAGCCAGAACCAACGGTTGTGTGTGCTGCACCCGTGGTGCTGGCTTTAGGGGAAGCAAAGCGGTCAGAGGGTGGATGAGGAGGAAGAAGAGAGCCAGGGGCAAGGGAGAGAAATTGAGCATTCGCGTTTGAATATTTGCTGCCCCCCGCGGGCACTCGGCCTCGACCTAACTCAAAGCAACAACGTTTGTGCCCCCCCATTGATTCATGTAAATTAATATTATCGCGCCTCCCCTTTGTGTGCACGGCCAGTTCCAATTTATTTTCATTATTATTCGCCCGTTTCGTGAGCTATTCAAAATTCCCGCTTTTTCTCCCTCTCTTTTCGTATATACAAATATATATATATATATATATATATATATATATATAGCGTAGGATTGTTAGCATCGTTTCACTTTAAATATCTCTCCGGGAGGAAGATTTTCGTTCAGATTTAGTGATGAGATAACTACCTACTGCTGCTTGCGCATCTCGCAGAAGATCTAGCTGTTTTTTTTTCTTCCTTTTTTTTTTTGCGTTTATTATATTGCGCTGATGCGTTTCTTCGAGATGACGTCAGAGCTTATTAATGGTTCCGCGCGTTTATTAGAGAAGTAACTTTACGTAGGAGTGCTAATGCATTAAGAAATATGCATTAAGTCGTCTATTGTATCTTAGTAAGATAGAAAGATGATCGATTTATCTCGTATGGATTTATTTGTTAGCAGCTTATAATGGAAGATTTTAGAAACGTAACCTTTTCAAAGTACACGCATGAAGGATTAGGAGTTCGTGATATATCGTACGTAATATTACGTTGTAGGATAAATGTCTCGTTTGATAAAGTTAACGTATAAAATCACCGTGCGTGTATATGCTTTTTATCTTTCATTGTGTTCGACCGTAATCTAATAGGGCCGTTAAGATAAAATATACATTTACAATTCTTACTTATCGGTATTTACAAACGTTAGCGCTCGCGCATGCGCGTCTATGCTCCGTTATGTTTTTTCATGTTACGCAGTTGTTTTCATTTTTCCCTGTCTCGTTTGAAAATGTTTTAGATGGTTTTTTAAAAACAAAGTATAGGGAATTAGTTGCATAAAATAATATATATCGAAGTATCTGAAATTACAATAAAAATTTGTGTGTATATAGTAAGTAAATGATTGTGGTGGTAGTAGGAGTAGGAGTAGGAGAGAAACCCAAAAGGAAGGAGAAAACTGCATACATTCTCTGCAAAAAACACTTGTAGTATATAGAAGGAGAAGTGGGGTGGTAGGAGGAGGAAGAAGAAAAATGTTGCGCTCACTAAGAGTTAACCTTGGATGTAATAGCGAAGACGCACCACTACAATGCACTCTCTTGTCCTCTCCTCTCCTCTCCTCTCTTGTCCTCTCCTCTCCTCTCTTGTCCTCTCCTCTCCTCTCTTCCCACCTTTACACCGAAACACCCACGTAACCTGCGCCTGCGATTTGCTTTCTCGATGGAGGACAGGTAATCTCAACCTCTGTCTCTTTTATGTTTACGGCTCCTTTACAATTTTCACGACACACGGTATATTTATTCTCGATTATTATTATTTTTCTTTTTCCATAAAGAATTGTTGAAATCAATGGTCCTTTTATTATGCCCTCCCCTCCACCCCATAATTATTGCATTCGTTCCCCTCGGTTCGTTTCCACCATTCCTGCGGTTTACTCGCATTCCTAAATAATTAATCCATGGAACCGCAGTCAAAAACCGTCCGGGTTCCCTGTGGTACGAGATGATAAATGAGGTTAAGTTTATCAACCATCAATTGAAGCAAAACTTCATTGTCAATTCAAAAGAAAAATAGAAAAGGAACAAGGAATAGGAATAAAAAAAGTCAAAGAGATGTTTATTATTTTTAAATATCTTATATATATGTACACACCAATTACGCGGAGCATTAAACGTTGCGATATAAATGGAAACAGTTCATTAACCAATGATGTTTATTTTCCTGATCAAAAGTTTAATATAGAGACAAGGATAAGAGAGAAAGTGTGTTGATATTTCATAAAGTTTATAAGAGAAGGAAGGAAAGAAAGAAAAGGAAAGGAAAGGAAAGGGTGCCGTCATCGGTGTAATATCACCGTCCGATGCACACAGCATTGCCTCTTTTCGCCATCACCACCATTCTCTCCTCCAGTATCGTTTCTTTTAGTTTCTTTTTTCTTCCTCTTCCTCCTCCTCCTCCTCCTCCCCCTTTTCATCCTCGTATCCTTCCCCTCTCGGATTACCGCTCTTATAACTCTCTTCTCATTCTCTCAGCGCAGCAGCAGCAGCAGCAACCCAAAGAGAGAGAGAGTAAAGAAGATAAATAAGTTAGAAAGAGATAGATAGATAGCGAGTTCAGTGGGAGAACGAAAGTTAGAGAGAGATAGATAGAGAAAGCAAAGAAAGATACCGGTTATTGGTGGAGACTGGCATATTTCACCGGGTGTCCAGCAATCAGACCTTTGTATACGGCTCACTGCATGTTGCGCGCTCGTGTTCTCTTCTCTCCCTCGCTAGAAAGAAAAAGAAAGATGGAGGCAAAAAGAAAGAAAGAGAGAGAGAGAGAGAGAGAGAGAGAGAGAGGACGCATTGAAGTTTCCAGCGAAAGGATAAAAAGAGGAGTCAGAGCGGGGCAGAAGGGGAGTAGGAGGAAGAAGGGGAAGAAAGCAAGATACCAAACGTTTATTTAACGACGTAGAACTAGCCGCTCGACTATGGCCGCTTGGGATAGCTAAATAGGGGTCGGGAGAGGAGTGGTGGGGGGCGACAGTATGTGGCGCATCGGTTGTTGCGTTAACTGCGGTTACCATGGGTAATGCTGGGATTGTTGAATACACTCGCTAGTTATCTCTCTCTCTCTCTCTCTCTCTCTCTCTCTCTCTCTCTCTCTCTCTTTTTCTGTCTCTTAACGTAAAAGAGATATCTATCTAACATATTTTGTATGTTCCACTGAATGCATGAATGTTATATATTGTTGTTGGTATTTGCGTACGCGTAACTGCATTTCAAGCGGTACTCCCGCGTTTTTGTTATCTTTTTTATTCCGCATCTTTTTTTTTTATCTCTTCATATGCTTCTAAAATAACACTTCTTATTTTTTGCGTTAGGCGGTAAAATATAAATCTTCGAACAACTAATTTAATTAATTACAGTCGGTAAAGAAGAATTCTTTATTTCCGGTTGCGCAATACGCAGCAGTAGTGTAATAGCGGGAAATTCGAAATTTCTTTTGAGAAAATTAACATTAAGCGTGTGTTATACTTTTTGTCTCGAGTAATTTCGTTGATATTTATGTGAGAACGTAATTTGTATTAATTTGAACGCTCAGAGACTATTTTACATCGGTACAGTTTTGTTTATAATCGAGTTAAGCTTTTACACGTCCCGTGGAATGCACCGAGAGGAGAGTCGTTGTCGTCGTGTTGTGCGCATGCGCGACTACGGGACGCGAGATCGCAACACCATTTTCTTGTAACCATCGTTGTTTCATGATACACAACAATGACGAGTTGAAAGGAAGGGAAGGGAAGGGGAAGGCTCGGCTCGACAAAATTTCATTCCAATCGATTTTCAATTTAATATGTCGATTATCGATATGTTCATATCGATTAAATAAATGGCGGGTAACGCTTCGTGATATGAAAGAGTTATCGATACTAATTTAAAAAGAAAACGAAAATTTGTTTCTGTATGTTTCAAAGATGTCGCCATATGTTAATTTCTTATTTATTTCAAAAAAAAAACAAAAAAAATCTAGTTGCATTTGTTGCAGATCAATTATTGTCACTAATTTTGTTTTTAGTTCGTTGTCGTTCTGCGAATTTAATCGATAACTCATTTGAATTATTAATTTATAAAACAAAGCATGCATCCATTTGTTTGCATAATTGATGAAGAAAAATTCAGTAACAATAATAAAGAACGGAAGTGATGTATATCTTATACGATACATCGAAGTATAATCAGTTGGAAAATAATTTTGGTTTGCATCGAATCAATGTTGAGGGTCGAGGTACGCCAAGTAGGTCGCTGTATAAATCCCATTGCTGCCAACTTAGAAGAATACAAGTTGAGAGAGTCCCCGTGTACAAAACAACGTCGCACGATATCGTTTCGTTACGCTTCACCGCGGATTCGGTTGGAAGCTTCATTTTGTTTCGCGCCATTCTCTAAGGATGAGATTATATTTTTATTTGTTACTTACAAGCTTGAAAATATATATTCCAATTGTTCAATTATAAATCGATAATTTTCAAATTTACAGATGACCTAATCATAACGTACAATTATTTTCCAAATATCAATTTATTTTATTTCAAACAGGTATTCCCCAATTATTTATTTCAAAATGGCGACTTCAAATTCTTATACTTCCAATGAAAGAATCATTTCATTTGACGCTAATAGATGTTTACAAAAAAAAGTAGGTATCAAAGATCACTTGTTAAAAGTATCATAAATTTTCTTTTTTGATTACATTATAAAATGTACAATTGGTATGCAACGAGTATGATATGATTTTCCTTTTATATTTAGAATGGAAGAGATTAGAAATATAAGAAAGTATAAAATTCGTTTGCATTGAAATTGCTGCATATGCTTTTGATTTCAGTGGTATTTTCTGGCATCCGAGGTAAATGCAGCAATCATTGGATTTCGTAAGTTTGTTCGGTTAAAATTAAGTCGGTCAGTGTGCGATAGAAACGCATAACTTTGCTTTAAAGTAACGTTCTCGGTTTGCTTTCGTCGATGGTACAACACTCTATAGCAATAACTGCGTCGTAGTTGTAACTCACGATCTCTTTCTTTCATTCTCCCTCTTTATCTACCTAACTATCTATCTATGTATCTATTCATCTATATTTTAAGTCGCAATACAATCGATGATCTAAATATACATATACATGTATGATTTTTTTTCTTCTTCTTCTTCTTCTTTTTCTAGTTAAATACTTTTCTTAGAAGAAGTTGAAGAATGCAATATTGAAACGAAATATTTCATTTCTAAGAAAATAATAATAATTACAACAATTTGTATCATTAAAATTGATGAAGACAATTATCAATGGAAGGTCGTAGCCAATCAGAGTAACAAAACGCGTTACCGTTTTTTTTTTTTTTTTTGTAATATCAAACATATGATTGCGTTTCATTGTTTCATTTAAACAAACTTGTTGTAAAAATGACAATTGATTATAATTAGTCTATTTATTATTTTATTTTTCGCAATAAGCATCTTTTTTTTGGGATCGATAAGTTGAAACGCAGCGCGACTTTCTTGTTTGAATTATTAAAACTTCTTTGTGTGTAATCTATGCGTTTCTGTAGCAACGTAAAGATTTTCTAAAGAAGTTCTATCCACTTATTAAAGTTTGATTCTTGATATTAATAATAATTGGGACGTTTTATGATACATAGTAAAAGAATAATGATTATTTTGTTTCAGCTTATGGTCAATAATCCTCAAATAGCAGAATCGAGGAGTACGTTATTGAAATCTAAGGTTATTGAAATAATAAGAAAGGCAAAAGATTCGCATTTGTTCAAATTTTCATTGAACGTTATTGAAAGGCCTTCAAAACGTCGACCCCGTCGGTGATCAAGTTATCCGGGGGTGGCACAAGTGGCAGCGGGGAGGAACTATCCCCAAAACCCGGGCCACCTCCTCCACCGGTGGTATCTACAACCGGTGAAAAATGTAACGAAAGTAATGAAACTAGTGTAAATAAAAAGAAAGATGCAGCGGTTGCATTTGAACAACGGGGTGGTGCAGCAACAGGAGCAGGAGCAGGAAGAGCAGAAGCCACCATGAGTATTGTATTACAATTGGGCGCAATGGAAAACAATTCCAATGAAAAAACAAAAAACGGCAGCGGCGGCGCTTCTTCTTCTTCTTCTTCTTCTTCTTCTTCTTCTTCTTCGTCGTCCATGTTAATTGATAGTCAAGAATTAACGTCGCCATTAACGATTGTTACTACTACTACTACTACTACGGCAAATACCTTAGTCGCAATGAACGACGATAATAGCGATAGTAATAATCCTCAAGTACTTCAATGTCTTGAAGTGACAAACGTACCCAAGATAGCAGTAACCCATTCCTCAATATCGCTATCAAGTGTCAAATCAGTCAGTGTTTCTTATACTGTTAATAAAACTAATAAAGAAACATCTCAAAGGGTTAGCAGTTGTTCGCAAACGAATACTACCCCAGTTTTGACGACTCGCGTGATATCACAAAAATCCCCGTGTCAAGCGTTTATAAATCAACCCTTAACGTTAAATGCTTCCATAAACGTCACGCATTTACCAGTCAACTCTCAATCCTCGCCTAATGTGGCACATCCTTCTGTAGTCTATCCTTTGCAAACAGCAACATGTACACAGAACAATCAACAAGCTAAAACACAAACGTCCGCCGTGACCGATGCTAATTCGAAAAAGCAACAAGCAGCAGCAGCAGCAGCAACGACGACGACGACGACGGTCGGTAATTTGCAAACGACGACGAATGTGCACACAAAATTTCAACAAATTTCGCCCCAACAGATCCTTAATACTGCCACTGTAAAAACTATTACAACGGCTACGAATATTCCTAATATACAAAGGATACAAGTAAAAGGATCTAATCTAAATGGGCAACCTCAGACGGTTAACTTACAGAAAGTCAAAGCTGTCGCAAACCTCAGTAATCCTACTATGGTACAACGTAACACGGTATCTAGGTTACAAGCTCTACAAAAACCTCAAGTTCTTACTGGTACTACTCAAGGAGGCCAATTCACGGTCAATCAAATCTTTAACAATGCCAACTTGCAACGGATACAAACTGGTACTTCATCACAAAAAGTCCAATCTAATAATTCGGCGAATTCCCCAAAAATGTCACAGGTCTATAATAACCAAAAGACAGCAGCAGCAGGTCAACAATTGGTAACCAATCATGCAAATCACAAAGTACAATATCAGAATAATCAGCAGGTACAACCAACGATACAAAAGGTCCAGGGACAGCAGCAACAAAAGTCATTGCCTGTTCAAAGACAGAATAATGCTCAAAAGTCTAATAATTCCGCAGGCAGTGTACAGAAGGCACAAATTAGTGGACAGATGCAAAATCAGTCACCACAATTGCAGAAACAAGTACAACAATCACAAACGTCGCAAAATCAAAGATCCCAATCTGCAATTACGTTGAACAAATCTCAAACTTTAACGACTGTCACTTCTAATCGAGTGCAGACCATAACGAACGTTTGTAAGAGTAACAGTGTACCTAACATTTCTAAGGTTCCACATAATTCAAATGCTTCTGTTACGAGCAAGCAACAGCAAGGAGGAGCATCACAATCCCAACAATCTAATGTACAAACGTCGACGCAATTGCAACCGCAATTATTACAAACGTCCCAGCAACAACATGTTACACAGAAACAACAAACAGTTACCACGACACCACCACATATTCAAAGAAATCATAATATTACAAATGTACATCAGAAAGTGGCAACTATAACCGCAATACAGGGTAATCATAAAACTCAAACTATAGTGCATTCAAAGCAGCAGCAACAACAGCAGCAGCAGCAACAACAACAACAACAACAACAACAGCAGCAGCAACAACAACAACAACAACAACAACAACAAATGGTTATGAGAGTAGGTGTATCGAAAAATCAAGCGCAAAATTTGCAGCAAGGAAATATCAAAACTATTCCACAAAAGAAAACAAACACCGTAAAGTCTCCGAGTTCTCAAAATTGTGTTCAACACACCTTACACAGAAATAATAATTCTCAACCGGTTAAAATCATACAACAGCAACAGAATGTAATTGGTCCACAGAATACCCAGAAACAACCTGGTTGTATTAAAACTATTCCACCTCAGAAACCTGCTCAACGAAACAATCCCCAGATAATAACAGGCTTTAAAAGCTCTTCAAATAATGTTACTACGATAAAGAATCAAGGATTGATGACGACACCGGTATCGCAGAAAACGAGTATAAAAACGTTACTTCCCCAACAGACTGTTATGCAAAATATGTTGGTGCATAAGAGTTCACCTATTAAAGTTCAACAACAAACTATACAACAGAAACAACTTATCATGGCGTCGCAATATTCACAACAAGGAGGAGGTAGAACGCAAACAGGACAAATGAAAACTTTGCTCTCTACTACAAATACGGAGGTACACGAAGATTTAGATAACAAGTAAGTACTTTTGTATTCATTTTTTATTAAATCTAATATTTATCTGTATATTCAAAAATCTAATGTATAATAATTATTAAATTTTAGAATGGAAACTGATTCATGTAAATTTAACGTAGAAGAGATACAAAAAACCCCACCAAAATCTCCAGTTAGAAGAATGCCGTTGCCTTACGAGGTAATAATTTGGTTAATTAAATATGAAACGTTGTTTCAGTTTGAAATCAAACGTTTTTATTTGATTCCGAACTGAAAATAAGAAGAATAATCAAACGTTTCATATTTAATTAACCACTTGCGGTGCAAATATGTGTCCAACATGCTTCTGCTATGAGATTCTGGGATAAATGTTTTTTTTTTTTAACCAGTGTTTCAGTTACGAAAGTGTTTATTAATGATTTTCATTTACTAATTAGAAATTTGATTGTAAAATCAAATGAAAACTAGAGAATATTTGTGTGTCGGTTTGTCCGGGATGTTTGAATACAGGGATGGAGCAGAATTTACACGCCACCATGTTAAAAAGAAATCCCAAGAGAAAGAATACAATTAAAATGTGGGGTGTGCGATTTGTCGAAGTGTAACTAATCTTTTTTTTTTTTTTGACCGGTTAAAATGAAGTCCAACGCAACCCAAAACAATCCTTAACAATATTGGAGCCAATAATACACTGAAGATATTAGCCAAATTACTTGGACGGATTGAAAAATAACAGACAATGAATCGGTTAAATGATTGCCTTACAAGTTGTGCACAGCTTTCGGTTTGGCCTTGTTTTCCAAACAAATATTAATAAATAATATGTTACAACTCATTATCGAATTACAGTGTCTTCAGTTTGTTCTACAAGATCATAATTATGGAGCACCACCACCACGAACACCACCACCACCTTCGCCACCTCCTCATACTAAACAACAACCAATTAATGGTGCTGGTACTTCAACTACTACTTCTCAATATATATATGGACAAGGTAGTCAAACTAATATTATTATTATTATTATTATTATAATATTAGGAAGACTGAAAAGTAATGTTGTGTTACTACGTACGTATGTCAAATTATTTCTAATATTTTTAATCAAAATACCGATTGATGATTTTTATCTACCAGAGATAGAAAAAAAGGTTTTCTTGATAACGTGATTGATTAATTAATTTAACCTTTCCAGTCCACTTAATATTAATATTATGTTTATTTCTAACCTAAAATGTATTCATTAATTTATCTTTTTTTTTTAGTTGTAAATAATAGCAATAATGTGGAAGATGATGCAGCTAGTGCAATCAGTAGTGAAGCCGGACGTGAAGTAGAACCGGAAGGTGAAGAGACAGAAACTGCTGCTGAAGGTGAAGGTGATGACGAGGACAGTGTTACTAGATGTATATGGTAAAAGAATCTTTTTAAATAAATAATTATATATATATATGTCCTATATAAATATAAATTAACTTTGGTTATTAATTTTCAGTGCTTTTGAACACGATGACGGGTACATGATATGCTGCGATCGTTGCTTGTACGTTTTTAAACAATTTATATATTTAATAAACAATTTATATTTAACAATACTAACGTATATTAATAAAAAAAAATGAATGTCTAATTTTCCAGAGTTTGGCAACACGTGGATTGTATGGGGATTGATCGTTCAAACATTCCTGATGAATATCTTTGTGAAATTTGTAAACCACGACGCGTTGATAGACAAAGGGCACGTACTTTGCAAATGCGTAAACGCGATGAATTGTTAAATTCGGATAGTTCATCCGACACATCATCGGCGAGTTCGATAGATACTGATATTGGTGTTAATTCAACACAAAAGAAACGATCAATGCATCATCAAGTTTCCAGAAGAAAATCAGATCCTCCACCGCAAGTAAGAAGACTGAATAACAACAACAACAATAATAATAATAATGTAGGAAAAAGACAAAGACGAGATTCGAATCCAAGACAGTCTAGTGCGGTTAGAAAGAAAGAGACTACCAAACGTGGTCCAGGTAAACGTAAGACTAAAAGAAGAGGAAGCGGGGATGAAAAGGAAGAGGAATTTCAATATGATGCATGGGGTGGTTCTAACATGACTCCTCTCAGACAATGGATAGAAAGATACGAAGAAGCAGTGACCAATCATTATAGTCCTGAATTAAGAGCTAGAATATCTAGCATAAAGGTCAATGGTACTCATTGTGATTTAAGACAAAGTAATATGAACGTTATTGCCACTGGTAAATGCAGACTCAATGTGCACAGTAACAATTTAAGAGTAAGTATAAATATATTTAGCTTTTTTTTTTTTTTTTTTTTTTCTAAACTCAATAATTAATTAATTGTTTTATTATTCCATTATTATTTTAGAAAGAATCTGTATAATAATCATATTTATATGTATAACAGTTTTTGGCAGCCACAATGTATCTACCGCCAAACACTCCGGTTGTTGAATTGCGTGGAAAATATATGCTAAGTACGCAACATAGACCGTCGCATCCTCAGGGTAGACAGCATGCTCAAAGACCAGGGCCTTTTGTATTCTTTTATCGGTTGCCACGAGATGGTACTGAAGTATGCGTAGATACTAGAACATATGGAAACGATGCAAGATTCGTGAGGCGTAGCTGTAAACCTAATGCAGAAATAAAACATTGTATAGAAAAAGGAACATTGCATTTGTATATTGTCACAAGTATGGCAATCGAAAAGAATGCTGAAATCACAATTAGGCATGAGCCACACGATTTGTTATTGTCACC